>NC_089586.1:48823780-49051277 GCF_019320115.1 Miscanthus floridulus | reverse complement strand
AGTTGATTGACAACTGCCAAAGTGACCTCAACAACACCGACTCGCTGCAGAATGGAATAGATTGGATATATAAATAATTTCAATATTCATCTAGAAATACGAAACCCTAAGAAGCAAGCAATAGATACAAAATTAGAATCGAGGGCTTGCTACCTAACAAACTGGTGAATCGATGAGCAGAGGAACGAATCATGGGGAACCACTAGGAATTGCCTAGGGTTAGGGTTCCAGCGACGGCCAATCAGCGCAATGCAGTGGAGACGCAATGGATGGGTCATCAGCATGAAGTAATGCAGCATGGGCCCATGGATGGCAGCTAGGGTTTCGGCGAGGATGTGGCGGCACTGGTGCGTGGGTGTGGTGCGAGGGTGCTAGGTCATAGGCACGCAAGTGGTGGGGCAGGAGAGCTACGGGCGCGCAGAGCGGTGGCGCGGGCGTGGACAGCACGGGCACGTCGGTACGAGACATGGTGGTGTGATACGGTGGCACTGCTACGGGGCTAGGGCATGGCGCGCGGCGTGGATGCGGCGAGGAATGGCAAAGTCAGCATGGGATTAGTTTAAGCACGGCACGGCGCTGCAGTTATATGGTGTCCTCCATTGACATAAGAGAAAAGGAAACCGAGATAGAGTCCTAAAACCGCACGACTTCAACTGACCGGACGCTCTGGTGGCAACGACCAGACGTTGCCACCCCGGAGTCCGATCGACAATAGAGAGGTCCAAAACCTCCCAAGTCACGACCGGACACGTCTGACCACTACTAACCGGATGCAGCCAGAGTCCGGTCGATCCTTAGATCTTCTTCTTCTTTTGACCGGACACATGGACGTCATCTGACCGGATGTAGGGAAAGAGTTGTTTCAGCATCTGGTCACTCCTTTGCAGCAATGGTTCACCACCTGTGAACTAACCGGACGCTGGACATCAGAGTTCGGTGCAGCATCCGGTCACTCTTTTTTAGCAAATCTTCAAAGTTCCTTCGTGCTGCCTGTTCCCAATCAAGTCCCAACTTCAATAAGACCCAAATAAACACCAATTGGGACTGATGTGAGTGACCACTCTCAAACCCTCAAATTTTTTAAAGTATTTTGCCTTAGGCTATAATTCTTTTTAAGAAAATAGGCAATAAAAGGGTGATTGAAGAGAAACGACAAAACAACATACATGCATATGCAATGCAATACTTAAAGTAATTCTAGTTGCTTGTCAAGTTTGATCCAAGGTTAAGCTTCTTCACACGCTTTTTAGCAGTTATCTTAACCATGTTAGAGAAGCCCTAAATGCATTACCAAAAATTAAACATGTTGTATATTACAATGCAATGCAAGTGACAACACAAGCTCATTTTCTAGTGAAATTGCTAAAATCAAGCACATTGAGCTCATTCTTCAACCGATAAATGTAACCTCATCTAGCGGTTTAGTGAAGATATCCGCTAATTGATCCTCGATCCTTACACCTTCTAAAGATATATCATTCTTAGCAACATGATCTCTAAGAAAGTGATGGCGGATATCTATGTGCTTGGTGCGAGAGTGTTGAACCGGATTATTAGCAAGTTTTACCGCACTCTCATTGTCACACAAAAGTGGAACCTTTTCTAGAACTACACCATAGTCTAGCAAAGTTTGCTTCATGTAAAGTATTTGTGCACAACAAGCACCTACGGCAATGTATTCCGCTTCGGCGGTGGACAAAGCAACACTATTTTGCTCCTTGGAGGACCAAGACACAAGTGATCTACCAAGCAAATGGCACCCTCCGGATGTGCTTTTCCTATCAACTTTGCAACTGGCATAGTCCGAATTGGAATAGCCAACTAATTCAAATCTAGCTCCTTTGGGATACCAAAGGCCAATGCTTAGTGTGTGCTTAAGGTACCTAAGGATTCTTTTAACAGCAATCAAATGAGTTTCCTTAGGATTATCTTGAAATCTAGCACACATACACACACTAAACATGATGTCGAGCCTAGATACGGTTAAATATAACAAGCTACCAATCATAGAGCGGTAGAGAGTTTGATCAACCGTTTTACCTCCCTCATCTAGGTCGAGATGTCCATTAGATGGCATTGGTGTCTTGATTGGCTTACATTCATCCATATTAACCTCTTGAGAAGATCCTTGGTATATTTTTCTTGAGAGATGAAAATCCCTTCTCTCATTTGCTTGACTTAAAAACCAAGAAAGAATGTAAGCTCTCCAATCATAGACATCTCGAACTCCTTCGACATCAATTCACCAAACTCTTTGCAAGAATCTTCATTTGATGATCCAAAGATGATATCATCAACATATACTTGATAAATGAAGATCTCTCCATCAAGCTTCTTAGTGAATAGTGTGGTGTCAACCTTCCCAATGGTGAAGCCCTTCTCAATGAGGAAATCCCGAAGGCGCTCATACCACGCTCTTCGGGCTTGCTTAAGCCCATATAGCGCCTTGGAAAACCTATAAACATGATTAGGATATCTAGGGTTTTCAAACTAGGGAGGTTGATCAACATAGACTAGTTCATTAATAAAGCCATTTAAAAATGCACTTTTAACATCCATTTGATATAATTTCATTTCATGATGTGATGCATATGCAAGGAGGATACGAATAGCTTCAAGTCTTGCAATCGGTGCAAAGGTCTCTCCAAAATCCAACCCTTCAACTTAAGATGACCCCTTTGCAACTAGTCTTGCCTTGTTCCTCACAACAATGCCTTGATCATCTTGCTTGTTGCGGAACACCCACTTTGTTCCAATAACTCTTGTGCCTTGTGGTCGCTTTTCAAGAGTCCAAACTTCATTGCGAGCGAAGTTGTTCAACTCTTCATGCATGGCATTTATCCAATCAGAATCTTGAAGAGCTTCTTCTACATTCTTAGGTTCAACACAAGAGACAAAAGAGTGATGTTCAATAAAAGAAGCAAGCTTTGAGATCGAGTCATTACACCCTTTGATGGACTCCCTATGATGAGATCTTGTGGATGAGCTTGTCGTAGAGGTGAATTTCTTCTATCAACCACTTGAGGGGGAGGTTGTGGAGCATCAACATCTTGAGCTTGTGCCACCATTTGATCATAAGAGACATGAGTATCTTCATTTTCTACTCTCCCATCTTTATCACCATCTTGTGGCACATTTGATGAAGAAGGTGGATCAATCACTTTTACATCATCTTCATCATCTTTAGGCTTGATGTCTCCAACCGAAATGTTCTTCATAGCCTCCCTCAATGGTTCATCACCTACATCATCAAGATTCTCATGTGCTCCTTGGGAGCCATTAGATTCATCAAATTCCACATCATATGTTTCTTCAACCAAGCCAGTGACATGATTAAATACTCGATATGCTTTGGACTTTGATGAGTAAGCAACAAATAAACCAATATCACAACGTCTTTGAAACTTCTCTAGGCATTGCTGCTTCTTGTAGATGTAGCATTTGCAACCAAACACCCTAAAGGAGACATCCGGCTTCTTCCCATTGAGCAACTCATAAGGTGACTTGCCAAGACACTTTTGAAGGAATAGGCGGTTGGATGCATAACATGTGGTGTTGATAGCTTCCGCCCATAGAGCTTTGGGTGTGTTGTACTCATCAAGCATTGTTCTTGCAAGTGTAATGAGTGTCCGATTCTTTCTCTCTACTACACCATTTTATTGAGGAGTATATGTTGCGGAGACCTCATGCTTGTTCCCAACTTCATTACAATAGGCTTCAATGTTTGTGTTGTCAAACTCTTTACCATTATCACTTCTAATCTTCTTGAGCTTTACTTCAAACTCATTTTGTGCTCTCTTGGCAAACTTCTTGAAGCATGATGCAACTTCGGTCTTGTCATGAAGGAAGAACACCCATGTATATCTTGAATAGTCATCAACAATCACAAGACTATAAAGATTTTCTCCCAAACTCTTGTAAATTATTGGTCCAAATAAGTCCATGTGAAGGAGCTCTAGCACTCTTGTGGTTGACATGAAAGCTTTTGTAGGATGAGTGTTTGCAACTTGTTTGCCGGCTTGACATGCACTACAAAGCTTGTCCTTCTCAAATTTTACATCCTTCAACCCTCTCACCAATTTATTCTTCATAAGCTTCTTGAGTGATCTCATCCCAACATGGGCAAGTCTTCTATGCCATAGCCACCCAAGTGATGTTTTAGTGAATAGGCATGTCTTCAAGTTAGCATCTTTGGAGGTGAAATCCACTAGATATAGATTGTTGTATCTAAATCCCTTGAATATCACTTGATCATCATCCTTCTTAGATACAACCACTTCCTTCTCGATAAACAAGCATTGGACGCCAAGATCACATAATTGTCCAACAGATAGCAAGTTAAAGCTCAAAGAAGCAACATATAGCACATTTGAAATAGAGTGATCATTTGATATTGCCACTTTGCCCAATCCTTTGACTTTGCCCTTTGAATTATCTCCAAATGTAATTCTTTCTTGTCCATCTATTTCTTCATCTAGTGAGGTGAACATATGAGGATCACCGGTCATATGTTGTGTGCAACTACTATCAATTACCCAATGACTTCCACTGGTCTTGTAGTTTACCTACACACAAGAGATCAAGCTTGTTTAGGGACCCAAACTTGTTGAGGGCCCTTGACTTTCTCTACAAGTGACTTTGCAACCTAAATTTTCTTAGGCCTATTCTTGTTGGGAGGTCCTAAGAACATAACTTTCATTTTTTCCATTAGAGTCCTTTCTATGCATGTAATGTGCATTGAAAGCAAAGGGTCTAGCATGCTTGGGCAAGGGTTGTGGTGGTGGAGTTTGACACTCATGGGCAAAGTGACCTTCTTGTCCACACTCAAAACACCTCTTTGGCTTTGGCTTTGACTTGTGTTGTTGTTGTTGAGCTTGAGCCTTCTTCTCTTGATTTGCCAAATATCCAATTCCACTTCTATCTATCTTCATGATGGTGTTCATGAGTAACTCACTTTGAAGATGCTTGCCTCTTGTGAACTTGCTCAATCCAATCTTGAGATGTTCTTTCTCCAACTTGAGCTTCTTGTTCTCTTCTTTTAGCTCATCATGATTTTTCTCCATCTTTAGTTTCTTGTTCTCTTCTTTGAGTTTCTCGTTCTCTTCCTTGAGCTCTACATCATAATCATGATCAAGGTTCTCTAACACAATGGTGTTGGTGGTTGAAAGCATCTCAAGATCTTTCTTTAGCTTCACATTCTCATTTTTTATCTTGACATATTCATCATAGTTATTGGACTGTACCACTTGCTTGTCTTTGCTACTAGAACTTTGCTCAATGCTCTTAATAATCAAGTCATCACATGATGTAGCTATATCAATCTTAACAACATGGTTAGTAGCATCATGTGGCTCATTGGATAAAAACTCTTGAGAGATAACAAGATTATCATAATTGGTCTTGAGGTTGGTATACTCTTCTTTTAGCATGTTATAGCTAGTGATGAGCTCATTATGTATCCCCTCAAGTTTATCATGTTTTTCTTTAAGCTCTTTCTTAGAAGATTTGAGCTCTTTGAGTTTGGATGACACAGCATCATTTGCTTCTCTAAGCTCAACACTAGCCATTTCTGCTATGTCACATTTAGCTAAAAGAGAATCATTCTTAAGTTCTAGCTTTTTATTCTTAGCTCTTGACTTTCTAATGATCTTAGTGTATTGATTTAACAATTTAACAAGATCATCATATGAAGGTGACTCAAATTCTTCATCATCACTATCACTATCATCATTGCAAGCATTTTCATCACCACTACTTTCATCATCATTTGATACCTTTTGTTCACCCTTGGCCATAAGGCATAGGTGTGTAGAGGATGATGGTGGTGGTGTCGGTGAAGATGATGAAGAGTCAATCACAATAGCGGCCACCTTCTCATTGTCACTATCATCATCGGATGAGCAACTTGATGAATCAATGTCCGTGAGCCAATCACCAATAATGTATGCCTTGCCATTTTTCTTCTTCTTGTGAAAGTCCTTCTTCTTGCCATCCTTCTTCTTGTATGGCTTGTTTTTCTTCTTCTCATCTTAATCTTCATCACTTGAGTCATCTTTCTTGCCCTTGTTCTTCTTCTTGTATTTGTCTTTCTTAGGCTTGGGGCATTGATGTGCTAGATGACCAAGTTCTCCACAATTATAGCAATCCATCTCGGAGATTGGCTTCCTTCTAGTGCTAGTGAAGAACTTCTTTTTCTTGCCATCAAACTTGACGCCATTCTTGTTGAGCTTCTTAAGCATCTTGGTGGTTCTTCTCACCATGAGAGCAAGACTTGTATCATCAATTTGATCATCACTTGAGCTCTCATACTCAATTCTTGCTTTGCCCTTCTCTTGGCTAGGCTTGAATGCCAAGTCCTTGTCTTTCTTCTTGGTAGAGGATGAGCCATCTTGTGGTGTGATATGCATGTACATCTCATGAGCGTTGATCTTTCCCAAGATTTGAGTTGGTGTAGCGGTGGAAAGATCACCTTGATGAAGCATGGTAATAATATGCCCATATTTGTCAATGGGGAGGACACTCAAGATTTTTCTTACAACATCGGATGGTTGCATTTGAGTGAGTCCAAGCCCATTGACTTCCTCTACAAGAACATTTAAGCGTGAATACATTTCATTAGCACTTTCTTTCGGAAGCATCTCAAATGAATTAAGCTTTTTCATAACAAGATGATATCGTTCCTCATGCTCGCTCTTAGTTCCCTCATGGAGCGCACAAATATCTGGCCATAGTGCATGGGCGTCTTTGTGGTTCCTCACCTGGTTAAACACATCTTTGCAAATGCCTCTAAAGATGGTGTTTCTAGCCTTTGCATTTCATTTTTTTGTAATTCACTTCATTGCCTTAAAGGTGCGTGGGATCCCTAGGTTTTGGGAAACCTTGAGAAGCGGCTCTAAGAATTCCAACATCTAGAGCTTCTAAATACGCCTCCATATAAATTTTCCAATAAGGAAAATCATCTTCCTCAAAGATAGGAGGAGGTCCATCCCCATGAGACATCTTTCTCTTGGCGGTTAAGCCTAAATACGTGAGCACAAGGCTCTAATACCAATTGAAAGGATTAAGATGCCCAAGAGGGGGGTGAATTGGGCTAATTCTAAAATTCTTTGCAATAATTAAACCCTATGCTTAGCCCACTTCACCCCTTGTGCCTAGAATTTGTTCCTATTGATTTACCGCACAAAAGTTTAGCACCCTAAGTTCCAATCCTACTCTAGCATGGTAATTTTAAGAATGTAAAGACAAGAATTGAATTGCTCAAATGTAAATGCTTAAAGTAAAGAGAAGAAACACGGTGATGTTTTGCCGAGGTATCAAAGAGTTGCCACTCCCCACTAGTCCTCGTTGGAGCACTCGCGCAAGGGTGTAGCTCCCCCTTGATCCAAGCAAGGATCAAGTGCTCTCTACGGGTTGATTCTTTGACACTCCGTCGTGGTGAATCACCCACAACCGCTCATAATTTGAATTGGGTCATCCACAAGCTCAGCCGGATGATCACCAAACTCCCAATCACCACCAAGCCGTCTAGGTGATGGCGATCACCGAGAGTAACAAGCAAGAACTCTCACTTGACCACAACAAGCCTAATGAGAAGGGTGGATGCACACTTGCTACTCTCTTTACACTAATGAGGCCTTAATCTTGGATTCTCAAATCTTAATCACCTCACTAGGCTCTTGCTCTCTTTGGCACTCACAAGGGTGTTTCTCAGCTATTAAAATGGGCAAGAGTACTCCCTTGAATGAATAGAGGAAGTATTTATACCCCTTCATTCAAAACAAACTGTTATGTGCCTGAGTCAGCATTCTGCGGGGTGACCGGACGCTCCGGTCAAGGTGACTAGATGCTCCGGTCAGTTCTCCCTGCCACTGAGCCGTTAAGTTGTGACCGGACTATGACCTGCATCTAGTCAGCACTGACCGGACGCGTCCGACCCCAAAAACTGCTCTTTGGAACCTTACTAATGTTGACCGGACTCTGGCACCCAGCATCCGGTCACTTTGCTGCTCAGCGTCTGGTCAGTAGCCAGAACCTGACCAGTGTCCGGTCAGCACTGACCGGACGCGTCTGATTTGGATTCTCTCTCTCTGGAACCTTACTGGAGTTGACCGGACTCTAGCACCCAACGTTCGGTCACTCTTCTCTCAGCGTCGAGTCGCATCCAGATGACTTCACTTGATCAAATAAACTAACCGAACTCTGCGCCAGTGTCCGGTCACACTGGAACCAGCGTCCGGTCAATATTTGACCCTCCATTCACTTCCAACTCGAAATCATATGTGAATGAAGTTTGCTCCAATTGATTTTAGGGCTACTTCAGAGCTACCTAGTGCTAGATTTGACAAGTATGCACCACACCTAACCCACTAGACTCACCTAGGTCAAGCTACTAGTCCATACCCCCTTAATTGTACGGCCAAAGGAAAAACAAAGTCCTAAACTACTCTAAGTGTTTCTTCAACACCAAATGACACTTAGAACTAGTCCATCCTTAATCTTATCATCCATCTTTTGAAAACCAAAATGATTTCCATCATAGGGGCATGACAACCATGATTGTCCAATCAATCTCCATTACCATGACCTAACTTAATTGCATATGCAAAACACACATTAGTCATAGTAATCTCATATTGTCATTAATCACCGAAACCCAACTAGGGGCCTAAATGCTTTCAAGTTGCACTATTTGAAATGTGTAATTTATTTTTTGGTATTCTGTATTTTTGTTTTCTGAGTTCCTTAATTTGTGAATCTGTAATTCTGATTCCTAAATTTGGTTGCAACAAATACTAGCAGTCTTGGTTTACCTCTTCATGAGGAAGTCAGTGTGCTTACCTTGGCTATTGAGGTCAGTGGATCCCCTTCAATTTGTTGGTTGCTTGCCCCTTTCCTCTGCTCTGCTTGCCCCCACACAGAGGAGATCTTCATCTTTGATCTGCTGGTTGTTTTCTCCTTTCTCCTGCTCTGCATGGGGGATCTGATCTGATCTGCACGCAGAGCAGTGCTCTGCTTACCCCCACGCAGAGATCTGATCTCCACGTAGGGCAGAGGCTTCCCCTGTTTGCTCTACTTGTTTTCCAAGTATATCGATTGCTGTTTTTGGACTTATGTGCTGGCACATCTTTAGTGGGCCTCTCTGTCTTCTTAGTTATGTGGCTCTGGACTGACTTACTATTTACTTGGATATAAGATGACTACAAAAAACAACAGCAAATGACAAAAACAACAGAGTCGTGGGTCTTGTTTGCGCTACTGGAGGCAGGCTCTTTGCCGAGTGCCTGTTGCACTCGGTAAAGGCAGCTTTGCACTCGGCAAAGAGCCTCCATCGAATCCCCTTCTGGTAAAGGCTGCTTTGCTGAGTGCTAAATTTCGGGCACTCGGCAAAGGCTTTGCCGAGTGCCATGCGGACACTCGGCTAAGATTTGACGCCGTCTGCCGATGGCCGATGCCGTCTAATTTTTTTTAAAAAAAAACTCTTTGCCGAGTGCCACAGCTCCGGCACTTGGCAAAGAAATCTGTTTTTTAAACCTCTTTGCCGAGTGCCACAGCACCGGCACTCGGCAAAGGTTGTTTTTTATTTTTTTTAATTTTCTTTGCCGAGTGCAATGACCGTGTTTTTTATTTTTTATTTTTTGATTTTCTTTGCCGAGTGCAATGGTCATTGCACTCGGCAAAGCCACCTCTAAATTTCTTTTTTTTTGTTTTTTGCTTTTCCATTTAAACAACAATGCATATATATATAATAGAAACCACAATTCAATAGCAATAAATTACAAACCACATTTATATATTACAAACGACCAAATTTGTCCAAAATCCACAATTTATTACAAACTACAAGTTCATAGTCCACAAGTTCACAAGTTCGATACATAGAAACTACTCCGCAAGCGGCTCACGACGACTGCGCCCCAGCGTGCGATCCCGGCGACGGTCCGGGTGCGGATGGCCCGACTTGCGATGCCGACGACCCTCCGACCTGGTTCGACGCCGCCCCCGATGTCCGCTGCACAAAATAGAAGATATTGCACATGAGTGACAAGATAAAAATGTAAGGAGTTTAAAGAAAAGTTGAAAATTTCAGCAGCACCTCCCCTGCACGGGGACGTTTCCAAAACCTGCAAGAAAAACATCGGCACGAAGGCCGACAACCACATTTCCGACACGAAGGCCGACACATCAACTAACCCGGCACGAAGGCCCACACATCAACAAATCCGGCACGAAGGCCATCTCTAGGTTTGACACTAAGCATGAGCACAGAAAGTAAAACATACTCACCAGAGTAGACTGTGGTGGTGGCTGTGGTGCAAGCAGGTGTAGTGCGATCTGCCAACCTTGTTGCTCCCCAATTTGTTGCACGAACCTAAGCAAACCTTCTTGCTGGGCCTCAACAGCTTGTAGCCTCTGACGCTCGGCCTCTCGCTCGGCCCGCTCAGCCGTCTCGGTATGATTGGAAGGTGTCTTAGGACTTTCATGGGGATGTCCTCATTCTGCTCCTTCTTTCCATCACCTTTGTCTACCTCCACATACCTAGAGGATTTACACTTTGGACAGTAGTTTGCATCCTTGTGTTCTTCCCTAAATAGGACGCACCCCTTCGGACAACAATGTATCTGCTCATACGGCATCTTCAGTGCCCGAAGGAGTCTCGTTTACTCGTACAAGCTGCTCGGTAGATGATGACCCTTTGGAAGCAGCCCCCAATAATTGTCATCACAGCATCGAAGCAGGCTCGAGTCATGTTGTGCTGGGACTTCAACCCCAGTAGGCGGCCAATGGCATCCAGTTGAGAAACCGTTGTCTTCTCATGTAGGACCTTCTGTGCCGAATCCAACATGGCCAAGAACGCCTTAGCGCTTGGCTCTAGCTCCTCCTCCTCATCCTCCTGCTCGTCCTCCGTAGGTCTTTCAGCAAACGTTGCATCCTCATAGTCACCTAACCATCCTGGTACCCCACCATCACCGTCAAATGCCTTCAAGCGTCATCTCACGGCCTCCTCTCTAGGACGATAGGCTTCACCATGGGACACCCACTGGGTAAAGTTTGGCATAAATCCATACTTGCAAAGATGCTGCACCATGACTTCCCTTGTTTTTCTTTTCTTATTTTCACATTGGCTACAGGGACAGAACGTGTCTCTCGCTCCCTTAGCTGCCTTAAATGCATGGTCCAAGAATTTCTCGGTCTTATCCATCCATTCACGGGTGATTTGAGCCTGACTTGGGTGTCCCATGAACATCCACTCACGGTTATCCATCCTCTAGCATATACACATAACGGAGTAATATAACCATCAGTTGCATCTGCACGGTGTGCCTACTGTCTAATAGGTGAGGATAGGTCCTAATCCCACCCGTGGATGCGTAGATGAGGTTAGTTTCTATGCTCTACTCTGATCCGAGACATAATTTCGGCAGCACCTCCCCGCTGTTCTCCCGATACACGTCCTGGAAGGGAGAGTGTGTATTCGGAGAACAACAGTGAGGTGGTGCCGAAACTCCGTCTCGGATCCGAGCAGAACATGGAAACTAACCCATCTACACATCCGCGGGCTATCCAAAAAAACGTGGACAATCCGAAACAGATACGGTCATAGATATGCAGAGATCCGCATACCTCCAACCGTATCTGTTTCGGACGGGAGACGCCTAACTAGGCTACACCAATCTACGTACTACAACGGTAAGGAAGAGAGTTCAATTATACCTAGGGTGGCGGTGGAGATAGGCTAGCGGCGCAGTGGCGAGTTGGTGCAGTGGCGAGTCGACGCTGTGCAGGCAGGACCGCAATGTCGATGAAGACGATCAGAGTCGCCGAGGTGCTCTGGGTCCCCTCCGACAGGTCCTGCTCTGCAAAAGAAGAAAAACATCACTAAAAGTTGAAAATTTCGGCAGAACCTCCCCTGCATGGGGAGGTTTCCAAAACCTGCAAGAAAAACCGTCGGCACGATGGCCGACGTCCACATTTGGGAAACGATGGCCAACACAACCACAAACCCGGCATGAAGGCCGTCAACGACATAAACGGTGCGATGGCCGACAACCCTGCGGCTTTACCTTCTCCTCTAGCGAGGGCGGGGATGACGGCGTGGACGAACGGCGTGGACGACATGGACGAACGGCGTGGACGACGTGGACGAACATTCGTTCCCTCCACCTCGGCTTCCTCCCCCTCTCCCCTTCTCCTCCTTCTTCTTCCTTTTTCTTCTCCTTCTTCCTCCTCCTTTTTCTTCCTTCTTCTTCTTCCTTCTTCTTCTCCTTCTTCCTCCTCCTTTTTCTTCCTTCTTCTTCCTTTTTCTTCCTCCTTCTTCCTCCTTCCTCTTCCTGCTACCTTCTTCCTCCTTCCTCCAGGGACACGGTGGGCTCACCGGGGCCACTGCCTTGGGTCGGCGCCGGGCAGGCGGGGCATGGCCGGGCGCGCCGCTGCGGGGCGCCGAGCAGCCGGGGCGGCCCGGAACCGGTGGCTGGAGGCCGACCGGGGTGGGGCGAGGGCGAGCAGGGGACGCCGGCGCCGGGCGTGGCCGGGGCGCCCCTGATCCGGTGCCCGGCGGCCAGCCGGGGTAGGGAGGGGGCGGCGTCGCGGCGGGGCGTGGCCGGGCCGGCGACGCACCGACGCGGGGTTCGCGGGGCGGGTCGGGGACGGGGCGGCGCGGGGCGGTCGGGGCCGGGGTGGAGCGGGGTGGGCGGGGCGGGCGCAGGGCGAGCGCGGCGGCGGCGACGGGCAACGGGCGCGGGGCGAGCTGGCGGCAGCGAACAGCGGCGGGCGCAGGGGTGTGCGTGCGTGAGTGTGTTGTGTGGAGTGAGTGAGTGTGTGGGCCGGCCCACACATTTAGTTAGGGTTTCCCCCTTTGCCGAGTGCTGGGCTGGGCCGGCACTCGGCAAAGGCTTTTGTTTTTTTTTAAAAAAAATCTTTGCCGAGTGCCACTTCCTGGCACTCGGCAAAGGCCACTCTTTGCCGAGTGCTAAACTTTACCGAGTGCCACCCGGTCCGGCATTCGGCAAAGAGTGGCTTCGCCGAGTGCCCGATTTTTGGCACTCGGCAAAGTTGGCGGCACTCGGCAAATCTGCGTTCTCCCGTAGTGTTGCCTGATGAAATTTGTGTGTTACATTCTCCTAAAACACACGTTTTTCCCCATGTTTCAATTCATGTGTTTCTTAGGCATTCAACAACCATGTGCTAGCTAGTCCAAAAACACATGGTTTTTCTGTGTTAGAATCGGTGTGATTTACATGCGGCCAACAACCATGCGTTGGTTTGAGCTGAAACACAACAAACACCTACACTGGTGGCAGGGCTTCGTCAGCCGGCGGTTCCGCAGCCTCAGCTGTGGGCGCGGGCGCCGCTTTGGCAGCGACTTTCCTCGGCGGTGGCAAGAGGTTGCACCGGCACACTGGGCACGTCCGGTGCGAGTGCAGCCACATGTCGATGCACTCGACGTGGAACAGGTGCTTGCACGCCGGCAGCTGCCGCACCATCTCGCCGGCCTGGACGTCCTCGAGGCACACCGAGCACGGCTCGCTGCCTGCTTCCGTCCCGGACTCGAGGTCGCCGCCGCCCTCGTAGCCGAACGTCGGCAGCGCATTGATCACGGCCTTGGGCAGCCCGAACCTGCGCTGCGTCCTCGGTGCGGCTCCTGCTGCTGCATCCGCTGCCTCTCTCTCGGCGGTGCTCACGCCGTCGCTGCTGCGGCTGGCCCCCCGTGCGAGGCAGCCGGCGACGCCGAAGGCGACCAGGGCCAGTCCGCCGAACGTGAACGCCATCCAGAGGCTGACGGAGACGGCCAGGGCGCAGAACAGGAGCAGTGCCACCGCGCACGCCGCGATGCCATAGCACGCGCGGTTTCCACCACCAGCCCCACCGTCGGCGTCGGCCTCGCCGCCGCGGCTGTTGTTGCCGCGGGACCTCGCGGAGAGCAGGGTCGGCATGATCAGCAAACTCGGCTTGTTCAGGTAGGCACACGCGTGTCCTATGTAGTCTGTCCTCACAGTGTGTATGGGCTTGTCCCTTGCCGCAGATTGCCGAGTGCCGACTGCGCTGCACAAGTCGTTTGCCGTGCCGTGGAGCACGCGGCGGGAAGAAATTAATAGGTATCGCTGGGGGCTGGAGCTCGTGGATGCGGCGCGGCATTCTACTGTGGAGAGCGCCGGCTGCGCGGCAGAGAAATACGGTGGTTGTTTGACGGGAGACGGAGGAATGAGGCGTCAATTCTGGTAAGGTTTCAGACTTTCAGTTTCAGGCGCCCGCCGCCTGCAGAATTTTATCGTGGAAGATCTGACTGGGATGGTAATGATTTGTTAAGGGCGCCAGGGTAGACAGCGACGGGGAATGTTCGCCGATGAATACACGCATTGCCGACTTGCCGTGTGGTGGAAACTGAAGGCAACAGGCCCGCCTCTTCTTCTTGTAAAAAAGATATGCAACCGAGAAGGACCCCAGATTTTGTTAGGAACAAAACAAAAATGACACACTACTGTTTGCAGCACCATTTCCATGGATTTGGAATAATACCTTCACATAATGACATCAGAGTAGCAGCAGTATCCTGTGCAGCTGCGGTATGCAACCTAGAAAGCCAGCTCGAGAACAATCTAAGGATACATCCGACGAAGACGAAGCTGAGATAGACACAGATAGGACACTAGAGGAACCTATTGTTGCCATCACCGCGGCAATGGACCCACTCATTCTATTGATGAGATCAAGGCAGAAGAGCCAAAGGCACCAGATGATCCACAAAGGAGGACATGGACACCACCGACTTGAAGATCGAAGATTGTATAGGCCCTCCTGTACACGTGCCACCACCAATGACACCAGCAATGAGACGCCGACGCAAATCTCATGACAAATCATTGGCTCGGCGAAGCGCCCGTCTTGCCAAGAACAAAGTTCTAAAAGACTTGGGGATTATTAGGAATGATGAGAAGCTCAATGAAAATGCAATCCAACGATATGCAGAATGCATAAAAGAATTGTTGTCACCGTATCTCCACGAGTCGCTCGTGCGTACTGAAGGTTGTGCTTTCTAGGAGGTTGTTATAGCAGGCATACTTTAATAATTTATGATGATCTCTCCAAACAGACACAAGCTTATCGCCAAATGTCCCTTCTATTAAGAAGATCTCCTGGCCGCGAAGCTTATCAAGGGGATGTTTTTTATTTGCATTCACGCCTTTTAGAAAGAGCCGCTAAATTAAATTCCTTGACCTTGTCTTTTCGCTAGACTGCATTGTTTTTTTTTTAGAGGTGCTCTCCGCGCTTGCCACACGGTAGACTGCGTTGTTGTTGTCGAGCCTTTCTCCTATTGCTGTCAGTTTTAGTTGTTATTGTGGTTGTTAACCTTAGTGGTTGCTTGCTTTTTTGTTGTTGTAGTGGTTGTCTTCGTCATCTTGCCTTTAGCTTGTCGTTGGGTATTGTTGTTACTTCGTTGTATTGCCTAGTCTGGGTTTCTTCTTTTTTAATATAATCGACAGCTCTCCTCTCTGATTTGTTTAAAAAAAAGAACAATCTAAGGATACGACGAAATGCAATGTTTTTCTTTGATTAAACTAAATGGAGGTAAATGTCCGGGTACATATGCACCTAGATTATTTTCATATGAATTTTTGGAAAATGACTTTGCATGTCAATTTTCAAACAATATACATCTATAGAAGTGCTATGGATGTGCATCATTTCAAAAAAAAATTGAATGCTTATAAGTATGTGTTTCAATAGGGATCGAATGAGAAGTTTGCACCGATTATTTAGACAGTAAATATTTGGTTGCAAACTCCTCATTCGGTGCAACCGTACCCCATTAACAAACATACTTATAAGTTTTCATTTTTTTAATAATGCATACTAATAATGTATCGATAGATGTACATTGTATAGAAGTTGAGACACAAATTCAATCTAGAAAAAAATCATGTGAAAGCAACAAAATTCATGTGCATGTGCACTAGAGGACAGAGATCCTGTGATTTTGTATTCTAGTACATATGCACCTAAAATTTGTTATTTCCTATGAACTTTTAGAAAATAATTTTGCATCTCAACTTTTTATACAATGTAAATCTTTAGATGGACTATGGATGTGCATCACTTCAAAAAATTTGAAAACTTATAAGTACGTGTTTCAATAGTGTTTTCAATAGGATTTTATCTTACCGATTTGGTGCAACATCCTCATTCGGTGGAATCTTTGAAACCCTATTTGAAGCACATACTTATAAGTTTTCAAAGTTCTTGAAATGATGCATATTTAATCCTTGACCAGCTCGAGCTTTAGGAGGCATATATATTTGTGGCTCTTGTGTTCTTATCCTCATTTTGAAGTCTAATTCGGCTTTTGTCCTCATTTATTTAACTTTGTGATTTTGCCTCTACTTTTTTCTTAAAACAAACGCAGATTTCACCCCTATTCCGTTTAGAAGAGTTGACAATGTAAGTTCGATAAAAGAGATTAGTTTTCCAATATGAATTTGCCCCTAGGTTTTGAGTACTCTATGACTTTAACCTCTATTTTGACATTAGATATCTATATAACATTCTAAATAATTTTGTAACAAAATTGGCAAATATTTCAAATTTAAGAAAAATTTAACAACCATCAGCAAAAGCCAAGAGGGTTAGGATAAGATTTAGGGTTACTACCATCTTTTATTTATTTTATTTTTATTTTTACTTTTATTTAATTTATTTATTCAGCATTAAACTAACAGAGTCTAAACACAAGGCTGAATGGTGGATTCGAATTCAAAGACTAAGGATAATCACAAACTCAAAAAACCAAGGTTAAAATTGCAATGACCTTGAGCTATTTATTTCCAGCAGGACATAATGCCAGTCTTCGTAGATAGTTTCATGTCGTTGTTTCCAAAACAGTTGTGTCATATAAAATGAAATGAAACTTGGATGAAACACCCTCTCTTAATGCAAAGTTTTATTCTATAGTTTTATATGTATTTAATTTCATGACTTATAGAGAGTTGGTAATCATGCTAAGACAATTTCATCGAGATGAAACTCATTTTCTCTCTCTCTTCTTAAATACACTATGTCTATGTGGCAACCTATTTAATGCAAATAAAATTCACACGATACTCCTATTGAGACTGGCCTGAGGCCTGCTAATTAACACTTGCCGGCCTTTGTAACCGGGCAACCTTTCTAGACAAAAGACAATTGAGCCCTTTTATAATGGTTGGAAATGCTTCCTAACGCTTGTTGATGCTTCCTGATGTCTACCCAAAATAGCTATTTTTGTTGATTTTATTCGTCCAAGGCTATTATGGTCATTTCTCACACTCACTTCCGACCCCCCCCCCCCCCCCCCCCCCCCAAGACTCCAAACCCGCACGGCCTCGCCGTACTCCCCCACCCCACCCCACGCCGAACTCCCCAATCCTGCATGCACCTCACCCTAGCCGCCCTCGCATGGCGTCGCGCCGGCGGCCCTACCCCGCCGCCACCCTCGCCCCCAGCGCAAGGCCCGTGGTAGTCGCCTCCGTCGCCGCCGAACTCCCCAATCCCGCACGCACCTCACCCTAGCTGCCCTCGCACGGCGTCGCGCCGGCGGCCCTGCCCCGCCGCCGCCCTCGCCCCCAGCGCGAGGCCCGTGGTAGTCGCCTTCGTCGCCGGTGGCCCTGTCCCGCCGCCGCACCCGCCCCCAGTGCGAGGGCGGCAGTGGTCGCCTCTGTCGCCGCGTTCCTCGAGTCTGACGGTTTCCTGCGCACCCTGGTCGCCGGCCTCGAGGTACCCACTCCCCTGTACGCTTTTGGTGTTGCCGTTTTGGTGCGCTGTCACTGAGGCGCTGGATTGGGGAATTTCTTGTTTTTTCATTGAATCATCACATGTTATTTGCAGCTGTGTAATCCTTAATTTGTCTTGTGATTTGATATCTTCTATGAATTCATCTTCCATCACTAGTTACTGCCTAAGACTTATGGATGCCTTAAATATTCAAACCATCAAGTTGTACCAGTGCTTTATGTGAATACACATGAATACATGAGCATGGAATGATCTATGGTTTGCTTAGGTGTTTGTATTGTATATAAAAATATGTTTAGACTCTGTAAATTGACCAAAAATTAGGTTAAATATATGAGTTCAGTGACAAGTCATGTAAATTCCTATTGACAATATATTGAAAGAGAAGTCAATTATGGGTTGTCTTATGGATCCCATGGTGATAGCGGGGTCACTGTGAATTATGGGTCATCACTATCATCGATAACCATTTTTTAAGGCAATGTAGTTCCTGTACCAATACGGTAGCAGTTGATTTACAAATGAGTTGGCAAAATCTATTCTTCTTTAAGAATGTGGCATTATTGGAATGACGTGATATGGTTGTAATTTCAATCATTAGTGGTCAGCATGGGTACAAGATAGCACATTTGCTACTCTGGTTAAATTATCTCCATCTCTCCTGAGTATCTCGCGTCCTGTAATATTCTTTGTCATCTGTGCTTTTACCATGTGGTTCAAGTTCTCTGTGCATGGTCATTTGTATGTCCTTTTCTACTAGATGAGCATTTATAATGTTTTTGAACTGCATAAAACAATGATTGACTATGGGCGGGTGCATGCAACCTTTTCATTAGTGGTCACTTTGTCATCACCTTAATTTGTGTGTGCACATAGCTATGGGCGGGTGTGTGCAACCTTTTCCAAAGAATTTTACAATGAGATCAGTTATGTTAATTGAACATTTATTATATGTATGGGCATGTGCATGCAAAGTTTTGTTCAGTTGTATTGATTGGACCTATTTTGCAGTTTCAGTTGTTGAGCCTGTAGGTGCTTTATTATTGTCAGAGGTATGCAATATGCTAGGTGTTCATGTTGTAGTAATATTCATTTCTTGCTCCAGGCTTCAGGGGACTGAATTTTATCCTCTTTTTGTAGGGAATGTCAGGACAACAGAATAGTGGTGGTTCCACCTCCTCTCGCTCTGATGGAAGTGAATATGATATTGTACCTAAATCATACACATCAACGCCCCGCAACTTCCCAAGTCACCGATCATTCCTGTCAAAGCCAATACACCCTGTTTCATTTACAGAACATGCACTAGAAGCACAAGAAACTCAAAGTCCTGTTGCCAGCGCAAGCTCCAGCAATCCTCTGTTCTCTGAATTCAAGGGAATAGGAGAGCTTCGCTTTCTAGGTCCCATGGACTATGGTAATGCTAGTCATGGGGAGTCAGGAAATTTGCATGCGGCAAGTAGCATGGATCTTACTGATTTATCAGAACGACCTGACAAAGCGATCATCTTGGGGTTCTCGTAGAATTGTACGCACTAGAGATTTACCAGTTGCTGGTGTTCTCCCATGCTCCCATGTCTACCATGCTGAGTGTTTAGAGCGGACCACTTCCAAGGGGCAGAAGCATGACCCTCCTTGCCCTGTGTGCGACAAGCTGGCTAGTAAAGATACCGAGCAGTGGTCAATTTGCAGGTTAAAAAATGGATTCCCAAGATTATGTTCACTAAGGGAAGGGACTTCTCGAGTTTGGAGATGTGCTCATGCTGGAGATTGTGTTGTTGGGGCTGTCCAGATGCCAAGATCAAATAGCATTGCGCTATTGACTCGGAGTGGTCACAAGAGGCATGCATGTTCAAAGGGAGAGCCCAACAAAGACTGGGCTGAAACATAAAAAAATACTTGCATGTAACTTCCTAATGCACTCAGTAGGTTATATTCATGACCTCGCATTGTTATAGTTGCAAGGTTATGTATGCTTACGAATGTTTTCATGGCTTAATGGTCTGGCTAGGAAATGACATAGATATGCTTGTGTAGCTGACTAAATTTATCTCCTATCAGTTATCAGGGTTGCCACTTGTGCATAAAGGCCTTAGGTCTACCGATTATTTTTATGGGCTGAATCTGTTCCAGATGAAATTGTATGTGCTAGAAATCGCAGGTAAACTAGCCTCTGTAACTGCTCATCCAGTTCTATGAAACTACCGCAATTATCCCTATAGCCCTGCGCCCTAATTTGTATGATTGTAACGTTGTTAATGTTGAGATGAGATTTGACACTACAATGAGACATCGATAAGCATAATCTGTAGGTTGTAACATTGAACTTGGTCGCTACTCTGTATGATCTGTAAACCCAAACGCAAAATGGATCGTGCTAGAAAAGCAATTTTTCAGGTGCTCGTGAAACCTTTCCCAGGAGGTGTTGACATTGCTTTGGTTGGCTCTGAATGGAAGTTGCATCTGGATAGTTCAGTTTTTCGCTGCATGTTCGCCTGCCTAATTCAGTAGTGCATGCAGGAGGCCATAGTACATTCAATTACCAAGTCATCTAGTCGGAACATTCTAATTGCAGTCTTCATGCTTGTTCAGAACCTATAATTCAGAGTACAGAAGGGCAGAGACATAAGAATTCTTTCCACTAAAATTAGAAGTAAAATAGACAAAGGACAAGCCACTGCAATTTAGTTTTCAGAAAAAAAAATATCAGCTTGCAAAATCACAGCAACATGCATTCAGTTTTCAGAAAAGTAGCAGCTTGCAACACTAATAGACCAAGTATCCAAATAAAAGACCAAGAACAAGTGCATTTCGTTTTCAGAAAAGTAGTAGCTTGCAGCACTAATAGAACAAGTGTCCAATCGACCAAGAACAAGTGTCCAAGTAAAAGACCAAACTCCAACTATCCAATAGCTAAGAAGCATGTTTGTTCATCGCATGAGACGTGTCATCTTGTTCAGCTTACTCATCAGCGCGTCATTTCTTCATCACAGGAGATGTGTCGTCTTGTTTAGCTTCCTCATCAGCACTGCCCGATAGACGGTTGTTTACACCAAAATTTAGGAGAAGAACGCGGGAATTCAAAGGCTTCAAAGATTGTGCCAATCATGGAATCGATTGCATAAGGATCGATATCAGCTGATTCAGATACGACTCTAGAATCGGATCTCTTTGGATGACGTCAGTAGATAGCGATGATGAGCTACGATTGGCGCCAGGAAACTACATATTGGACTCTACAAAAAAGGAAAAGATTAGGGTCCAAGTTATCTTAAATTAGGAATGTTTTCTTCTATGCCGAAGATTGTAATGAGTCGTGCTCGAGTAGGATTCATGTTTAGGCTTCGGGTATAAATATTGGACCCCGACTATTGTAAGAGGACACACAATCAATCAAATACAAGTTACTTACTTTTTTCGGCTTCGGCCACCCCTTAGGAGTAGGAGTAGAGTAGATCTCGATGAATTTTTCAGCGAGCTGGGCTGCATCGGTCTAGCCGACCTCCGACTTGTCTGTAAGTACCGTCATGGCTTATACTTCAGTTTGTATGGCTGCATCGATCTGATCGACCTCTACTGCGACTCTGGTATAAGCTAGTTAATGACTCTTGTTTAGTTCAAGTATAGCTGCATCGATCCGGTCGACCTCCACTGTTCGAACTAGATTAAGGTCAAGTTATCGGCTCTATCAAAGGGTGGTGTCCTTTGGATAGATTCATTAAGTTACCGATATTGCTTCTTGCTTTCATTATTTATTTAATTACAGCAATATCACTTCGCCCGATTGGGATTGATCTAGATCGGCCTTATATCCTGTTTAACCCATCGTTTATTAATCTAAAATTGATCTAATCTGTATCTTAAACAATGAGTTATGTTTTATCGGCTGTTTTATGTCAATCTTGATCATGCATAGTGTGCGGTTAAGGCATGTTTGGTCTTGAATAGATCTATTGGCTAATGAGAACCGTTCCATGGCCTGTTATCATGGCCTGTATGATTCTGCCTCACACCCCACTATTAGCACCGTGGAGTGGGGATCGTTATTTGGTAGATCTGTTCCTAATAGGGCATGACTTTAATTGTGCGCTATGCCTGAATCGGCTGTTTTAGCCGATATCGAGTGTTTTCACATATGCAGTTCATGTCACGAGACCGTTGAAGTAAAGATAGGTTGAAAGATGTGTTAGCCCCATGATCTTATTATTGTATTACGGCCTGCATGATTCTGCCTCATGCCCCACTGATATTAGTAATAAGTTAGGGTCATCGAATTTTATCACTGTTTCTATGGCCTCCATGATTCTGCCCCATGCCCCACTGGTCATAACGATAGATGAGATCTAATATGTTCTTTAGATTCATCTCTATTAAATGGTTAAATGATGATGAGCTATTTTCTTTTATATAAAAAGGGATTCAGTTACTTGCAGTCATTGGCTTAGCATAAATTGATTATTGTTGACATCCTATTGCCATTGACCAATATTTGTCTAAATGACGATATTCATCCTAAATTATAATTGATTTTCCTTCCATAACTCTATGAGGTTTAACTGATTTATTCTTATGAGTATGCTAGAATCGGCTATTTAGTCGATCTCCTTCCACATCGGCTCTCGGAGCCACACATTTGGGACTGTCTAGTAACACTGGCATGTTCCATCTTAAATTACTGATTAGCTTTCTCTCCTTGTCAATTGCAGGGTCAAATTGACTGGCACGTCTCGGGAGGAGTGCGTAGGATCGATAATCCCTGCGTTCAAGCTAGGTGGATCTCTAGCTCCATCGAGCAGACCCTTCTAGCTTGCTCATGTGCCCTGGCACGGGACAAAATTTCATGCTGACACACATTCTGGCATGCCCAATGGGACCCCATAATCGTCATGGCAGTTTACAACAACAACATCCTTATGATACATTATGAAGACTTACCTGATGGAGATAAAGATGTCATCGGCAAAGCCATAGAATAATTTTAGAACAAGTGTTTGTTGTCCTACACCAAAACATGTGACAATACAGTTATTCAAAAATATTCACTATCAAGAGTTCTGTTGCATGGGCAGACAGATGCAGATGAGACTAAAGACATGTGTTTCTTCATGGAAGCTATAAACAAGTCTGTTCATGATGCCATATCGAACCATAATGAAATTTTATTGAACACATTCCATAACACCATGAAAGAGGTGTTTCATGGGTTTCCAGTTGATCAGGTTGGACCGGCTTATTACAATATTCCACATCCGTCGACTCAAGGGACTAATCAAACTAGTACCAGCCGTCTAGAAGCAGCACTAGCTAGTAATGATGATGTCCAGGCAGTTCAGAGTTCATCTAAACAAGCTCAAGGCGTTACTACAAATCAGATACAGTATAATCCTGGATCATCAGTGTAGCATGTGCAACAGCCAGCGGGGCAAGGTCGAAACTAGGCAATTAATTTTGGCACAACAGGCCACATACCGTCGTCGGTGCAAAAAATAGCACCGTCAATTCAAAGGATCCATAGAGATATAGATCCTAATATCTATAACCAGAGACTTCAAGCAGCAAACCAGCAAAGACCCAGTAGATAGAGATTCCACAGGGGTATCATTATGGCATAGATTATAGCACCCTTCATATGATTTCGAATCTAGGGTATCAAGGCACACGGGATTTCAATCCACAGATGGGTCAGCAAGTGCAGAGAAATCCAAATTCACATGCTGGCGAGTTGTTGCTAAAGGTGACCAAGATGATGAAGAATCAGTTCGGTCTGAAGCCAAAAGGATGAACCTTCTCATACAAACACCCATATCCAGAATGGTATGATTTGGTTAATTTTTCTACAAATTATAGGCTCCTAGAGTTTGCTAAGTTCATTGGCCAAGACAGCACAAGCGCAATAGAACATGTCAGTCTGTATCTTACATAGTTGGGTGAAGCATCAGTTGAAGAGGCCCATCGGGTTCATTTCTTCTCCTTGTCCCTGTCAGGGCCAGCCTTCAGTTGGTTTTCATCACTGCCAGTCAACTCCATTGCCAATTTGGCTGACCTGGAAAAGAAATTTCATATATATTTTTATACTAGGACTAGAGAAAAGAAGATTACCAATTTGATAACTATAAGGCAGAAAATTAATGAATTAGGCACTGAGTTTCTTCAGAGGTTCCGAGAGACTAGGAATTTGTGCTTCTTATTAAATTTAGCTGATGATTAGCTAGCTGCTTTGGTCGTTCAAGGGATGCAGCCAACGTGAAAAGAAAAAACTACTAGGACAAGAATTTGATAACTTGGGTCAATTGGCTCAACGAGTGGCTGTGCTCAATAGCCAATTCCAGAGTATACGCAGAGATACCTGATTCCAAAAGAGTACCACAGTGATCGAAGCTTATAATCCATATTCAGTCAATGACGACTATAAAGATGAAGAAGAATAGGTTGCCACGGCTGAATGTAATTGGGGCAAAAAGACAATAATGGTATCAAATCCTTGGGGAAGAGGAGTCGAGGAGAGCTATGACTTTGACGTCACAAAATTAGACAAGCTCTTTGATTTTTTGCTTGAGAAGGTATAGATCAAGTTGTCTGATAATCATGTTATGTTGCCCCCTGATCAGTTGAAGAATAAGAAGTTCTGCAAGTTCCATAACGCTACTTCTCATTCCCCTAATGAATGCATAATTTTCCGGCAGTATATACAGAGGGCTATTCAGCAAGGAAGTCTCAAATTTGATACGCCTCGGAAAATGAAAGTTGATGATAATCCTTTCCCAGGAGATCAAAACTTGGTCGATCCTAGGCTGCTCAAAGGAAAGACTAAGTCCTGACATCAACCAAATCAAGAGAAGCCAGAATAGTCGATCTTGAGATGCAAATATAAGCTGACGAATGTAGAGAAATTAGAAGATGTCGCGACAAACAAAAGAGCCAATATGAGCAGGGAGAAACATCAAAAGGTGGGGCGACAAAGCCGTGGGTTACATCTCAAATTCTATTGAATAAATTGCAGCAGCAGAAGGAAAAGGATTGTTAGTGTTGGTTAGAAGAGCAAGAATACCAGCGTCAACAGGAAAAAGAGAGGTACAAAAGAAAGCAAGCTGAATCACATTGGAATTATCCTTTCTTCAGACATTGCTGGAACGAAGGTTTGAAGTTGCCTACCAGAAATAATTGTCCAGAGTGCAACAATCAGTATTAGGAGTTTAGGCAATCTCAAGCCAACCGCCGGTCTATCCCTGCTCAAGATGCATATCATCATAATAACATGGATCGGTGCTTAAAAATGGAAGTGTTCATAATCGGCTTGGAAAAAGAGTTGTTGATCAAAACTAGGCTGATTATGAAGAAGAAGGCAATGAGAGAGAATATATTTGGCAGGATGGTCAATGGTGTCTAGGAGGTTTGATAAGAAGCCAGAAGAGAAGGGTGCAACGCCTAAAGAATAGAGAGTTGGAACACGTTCAGGCGCCCAGTAAACTTCAAGTATGGCGTGCTAAGCAAATAGCCGATAGAAGTCAACTATCGATCGATATTCGAATGGCTTTTCTGTTGCCATCAGAGTTTAGAGCTCTGGTAGATCAAGAACTATATTCAGATTTTGATGAATTAGAGTATGAAGAGATAGTTGCCAAGCTAGCGGTTATACAGCAGGCTATATTTGATAAACCAGTCAAGCGTCGGCACTTAAAGGCTTTATGTGTGAAAGGTTTTGTTGATGGGAAGCCGATGAACAAGATGTTGGTGGACGGTGGTGCTTCTGTCAATCTCATGCCTTACACCACTTTTCGAAAACTTGGCAAGGGACCAGAATCTGATTAATACTGACATGATGCTTAAGGACTTTGGGGGTAATGCGTCTAAGACCCGGGGGGTAATGAACGTTGAACTAACAATCGGGAGTAAGACTCTGCTTACCACGTTCTTCGTCATCGATGGAAAAGGGTCATATAGTTTACTCCCTTATCGTGATTGGATTCATGCAAACTGTTGTGTACCATCGACCATGCATCAGTGTTTGATTCAATGGCATGGAGATGATATCGAGCTGGTTCGCGCTGATGAGTCTGTGAGTATCGCAACAGCCGATCTAGTCTTTTGGGAACTAGGAGACTTTGAATGCTTTTCTAGCAAGTTATGGGAAGGGGGCTTCATTAAGATCAATAATAAAGGCCAACAGCCAATCCAAGCAATCGGCTCTAAGAGTTTATTTTGATAAATAATCATGGCTTCGCGTTGGCTGTTGGATTAAGGGGAGTAAGCATTGGTCCTAGAGATAGGCTTAGGCCGACGTATGCGAACGCTAAGTCAAATCATAAGTGCAATCTAGAGTTGATAAATCTATTAAAGGAAGTTTTGTTTCGCTTAATGAGATGCTTGGCCTAGATCATTCAATCGGTTAACCTTTGGTCTAAAAAGTGCTGATGCAACCTATCAATAGCGATCGATGAGAGATATTTGAAGGGACATTATCCTAACATTTGATCAACACTTGATAGCCAATTCATTTAGTCGTTGGCTCTAATAGCTAGTACCAAAAAGGTATCGCCTCTAGTTCAAAAAATAAAGATCTTCGAATATATGAAAGCTGATACGATATGTATCGCCTCTAGAGCAAAAACCAAAAACAAAGACATTCGTGACACATATAGGGGCATTGCACTGAGATACATTCATGAAAGAACAGAAGGTTTCATTCATTAGTTTGCCCTAGATACAAGCTAATCGAAGACCTTGTTCACCACATCTTGAGCAGATGTGATGTCCATAATGGCTTCTGCCGTGATGACAAACTCCGCAAGCAAACCCTCATGCTCCTCGGGGCCATCGCCCATCGGGAAGCTAGGCTCCATGGCATGGAGCTCATACCTGGTCTGGACTTACGCCATGGTCAGCGCTACCAATGCGCCATGACGAACACCGTGGAGGGCGATTTCCTGAACATGGGCCAGAATGTCTTGGAGGCGAGCATTGATGAGGGGACCCCAAGCATTGATGACATCCATGACCGCATTCACCGCCAACTGCACTGTTAGGGCTGATGATCACATAAAATAGAAGAACTATCAAGATAAAGGCAGTGGAAATCAAAATAGAAGCGTTCATGGAACTCATCTTACCCGCCACCATGGCGTCAGACTCGGCCAGCCGCGCTTGAACGGCACTGGCCTCCTCCTCGGCCGCATGAAGGGCAGCCTGAGAGACCCCAAGGCAGATCTCGAGCTGGCCATTTTCCTGAGTTGCCTTAGCATAGCGGTTCTGAGCCACCCTCCACTCTTGAAGAAAACGTCAGGCATCGTCGCTGTTGTAGGAGTTAGAAGAATCTGACGATGAGGCCGGCGTAGAAGATGCAGCGTCAGAGGGCTCATTGGCCCTAGGAAGAGAATGGAGACTATCATTCAAAATGAATCTATAGACAAATCAGAATAGTTCATTGTCATAAGTAGAAGATGTCGATCTCACCTCATGCGTCGGAGGCACTGATTCACCGGCATATTCTCCTCTAGGACCTCCTCCACTACACGCTTGCCGCGGTTGTCCTCGCTGGCCATAAAATTGATCAGATCTACAGGAAGGGAGGAAGGCCGCTATAGAGTTCCACAAGGGTGGAGAAGCGTAAAGGAACAGGAGCGGTTGTGATTGTAGATGTGTTCGAGGGCGGAGCCCTCGCCTGGTATTTGAAGCCACGGAGCGAAGAGGTAGATGCCTCAGGATGTGCAAAAGGCAACCACAATTAATAGAAGGTGAAGTGCCACCCCACTAATACTGAAGAGAATACGGCACCAGGTGACTAAGGATGGAAGATCAAGGGGTTTTCACAATAATAAAGGCCATATTTTCAGACTTAATTGGATTAAGGTTGGAAGTCTAGAATTGGCTATTTTCAAATCGGCTCTTTAGCCGAGAGCAGGAATTACAATCAGGCGACAAACAGCATGGTTACCATTGATTCTACACAAGATATATGATACACGAATTACAAGTCTAGAACATCCTGGATTGCTTTCAACACTTCTAGCCGGATAGCATCAACCTCTACGATTTGTTGCTTATCTTCTTTGGCTGACCCAGGAATGCTCTTGAGGCTACTTTGGATGGCTCTATCTTCTCTGACTTTGACCGACAGTTCCTGTTTCTTTTGTTGAATGGCATCATGTATTTGAGCCAAGATGGACTTATGACGGTCAATGGTAGCCTTCATGTTTTCCAGCTCCTTCTCAAGTTTTGCGCGTCTGGCCTCCAGTTGAGACAATTCTGGATCAATACTGAGGGCGAAGTACTTCAAATGATCAATCAACTATGTCAACTCTTTTGCCTCTTGCCTATTGGAGTTCCCCTTGGCCAATAAAGTTTTGCGGTCAGATAGATTGCCATGAGCCTTTCTCACCTTTAGGACCTAATCTTCAAAAGTAGATAAAGGTGACAAGACTCTAGAAAGAACTGGGGATGGGTTACCCTTAATAGATAAGAAGACTCTCCTCATTGAATCAGTATCTTGGACCAAATCGGCTATATTCTTCTCAAACATTGACAATATGTCTTTTAGCTGATTTCTATTCTCTTCTAACAAAGCTTCCTTAGAGGAGGTGGCTGATGAGCTGATTTCATCTTCATCAAGATACTCCTCAAGATTGAAAGAGTAGCTCACGGCTGGAAGATCGAGTGTCTATGTACAAAGAAATCTTGGTGAGGAGGTTTGAATCAGTTTATAACAAAATGGATGATGAAAAAGATATGGTACCTTTTTTGTAGTAGCTTCTATCTGAAGAGGAGGAATAACTAATGATGCACCAGTGATATCTGGTTGAATCGGCTCTAGACTCTCAACATTGACATCTACAAACATTAGAAGGAATTTTAGTTCGTATTTATTGCAGAGAAATAAATTGAGCACGTGACCTTCCTACCATCAGTTGTATGTGGGATTGGGGAGTCATTAGTTTGAACATCAGCGACGATAGGATCATTTTCAATAAGGGGACTGTCAGATTCTAGCTCTTGCGTTAGTGCTTCCTCAAGAAGCACCTAGCATGGTAAGAAATCAGATGAGGAATAAAAGTTAAATAAGGAATTTTTGAGGAAAAGCTTAGGCAGCATCAAGGATGAGATGGGAGGACTCATGTCTTCTGCCATTTTTGAAGCATCTATTGTTTCAACCAAAATCGGCTCTTCTTGGGGATTGGTCAATGAGGGTCTAGTTGATGCCAAACTGAATGCCTAGGACAATAGCTCTGCACCCAAAACTGATTGGGATGCAATGGTTGATAACTGTAAAGGAAGGGGGTCAACAATTAAATACCATCATGGGAAGGAAATGAATTGTTTACCTAAGCAGCTGACGGTCTCATTCTGCGGAGCCTCTTCCCAGTAGTGGTTTTCTAGGTTGTCCCTTAAGCTGCCTTGTGCTTTGAAGAATGATATGTTACAATAGTGAAGGCAGCATGAGTTTTCATCAATTTCTTCAGTGAAGGCACTGCCGATTCCATTCTTAAAACTAGGCATGATGGCTGGTAATCTATAGGACGCCTCTTCCTATCCAAGCTTGGAGGATCAAATTTAGCATCCTAAAAAGGTCAATTAGAACAATTGGTAGAGGAATTCATCAAGTAGTTTTCTTGGAAAGAAATGGCAAGTTACCTCTATGTTAGAAGCAAATTCCCCATCTAGAGCTATACACAAAGGGTGAACCAACCCACAGAAAAGATGAGAGTGCCATTCTTGCCACTAGGAGTCAAAGAGAATGGAAGAGAAGCTAACTCTAACCCAGTCATGTAAGCAAAGGGAAGGAAGATCTAACCCTAGTTGGAAAACTCTGGAGACTTCCAATACTTCACTAATATCCTCTCTTGGCCTCAGTATACCCTTGAAGGAAAAATTGAGGGGGCAATTGGCCAAAACCAAACTAATGAGCTACAAAAGAGGGGTTGTAGAATTCATAGGTTAGAAGGTTGCCTAGGAGGAAGGAACCTATGGCCATTTTGCCACGACCATAATGAAATTTGGCTGGAAGGACGCAGAGCTTGATAAAGGAATTAAAGATTGCAGCCGTTGTCTCATCCGAGCAGCCTGATTCAAATTGATATTTGAATGGGAAGATCAACTCATTGCTTTCATCCTCATCGTATGGCAGCCAAGTTAGGATGTCTACATCAAACCATCTATAAAACTTTTTGAAGAGATGGCCAATGTCAATATCGATTGTTATGGCTGATGCAGCCTCATCATAGCTTGTACACTGATGGGTTTTTTCTTCTTCGCCTCTATATTCCTCATCAAAGTTGGAGGAAGGGAAACTCAGGTTTCTGAGATCAGGCCTTACAATATTATGCATGTACATGTTAAGCCACAGTTGTATCAACCACCAGGGGCCACTGATAGCATGCACTGGTTCATTCTTTAGTAATTGGGCAGCTACCTGGTACATCAGATGATAAAGTGGCTCCTAACAGATACTTTCTGAGAGGGATTTCCTTGCCTACTGCTAGATGTTTGGCCATGAGTTTATGATTGTAAGTCGAGCCATAAGATGACCCACAGAAGATGAATCTCTTAAGCCACATGTTCAGAAAGGCTACATATTCCCTTTCACTAACATTTGATTCATCTCCAATATAGTTCAGAATGTAACTGGCCCATCCTGTGCAGTCTGATATCTTGGCTAATTTCTTGGATCCAGCGCTTAGGTACTCATAAGGCTACATTGGTCTAGTTATTCTAAGGCTAGTCAACATATAAATATCGGCCAAGCTAATGGTCATCAGTCCATGACCAAATACAAAGGCATTAAGGGCATTGGACCAGAAATAAGATGTGGAAATCAAAAGTAAATCATTCCTATCCATCCCGGACAATGAGAGTGTCAAGCATTGATTCAAATCATAAAGCTCTCAATCTCCACCTTTTTTCTCAGACACCCTACGGAACCAATTTTTCCATCCCTTAGGCATTTTGGGCCAATTTCTGAATGGAGTTTTGGTATTCCAAGAGGACAAATCCACTGCAGACTGTTTGAAGGGGATTTGGTTGGTTTCTTGATGGATGAAATCAGATGGATCAGGATCACCCATAGGCCCGAGAAAATAAACATTGGAAGCAATAGCTGATGGAATCAACATTTCATTCCTCATTTCCTAGAAATCGGATGAAATAAATTTAAAGGAAAAAGAAATACAGGGTGGCAACCGGTACTTGGAGAATGGGAAACTTGGAGGCCATACCTCAGGGACGTGGTCGCTGCTTGCCATTAAAGCCGAAGTAGATTTGAACCTAACAAAGAACGCTTGAATAACATCTTGATAAGACAGAGGATTTGCTAGGGTTTGAGGCTTTGGCGATGATGATGTCGGATATTAAGATTTGCTCGAGGAAAAGGGGAAAAGCAAATGGGCCGAGTGAGTTGGAAGAGGTACTATTGGGATATTATATAAAACTCAGGTCGAGAAGTCAGGAATCATGCGTATATCTCGGAATAGAACGGTTGCGGCGTGGTAAATGGATAAATAGAAATTTTGGAAAAAAAATCACTTTTATCCCAAAATTGGGGGACATGTGTTTACACCAATATTTGGAAGAAGAATGTGGGAATTCGAAGGCTTCCAAGATTATGCCAATCGAGGAATCGATTGCATAAAGATCGATATCAACTGCTTTAGATACAACTCTGGAATCGGATCTCTTTGGATGATGTCAGCAGATAGCGATGATGAGCTACGGTTGGTGCCAGGAAACTACATATCAGACTCTATAAAAAGGGAAAGATTAGGGTCTAAGTTATCTTAAATTAGGAATGTTTTCTTCTATGCCGAAGATTGTAATGAGTCGTGCTCGAGCATGATTCATGTTTAGGCTCCGGCTATAAATATTGGACCCCGGCTATTGTAAGAGGACACACAATCAATCAAATACAAGTTACTTACTTTTTTCGGCTCTGGCCACCCCTTAGGAGGAGTAGAGTAGATCTCGGTGAGTTCTTCAGCGAGTAAGGCTGCATCGATCCAGTCGACCTCCGGCTTGTCTGTAAGTACCGTCATGGCTTATACTTCTGTTCGTACAGCTGCATCGATCCGGTCGACCTCCACTGCCACTCTAGTATAAGCTAGTTATCGACTCTTGTTTAGTTCAAGTACGGCTGCATCGATTCGGTCGACCTCCACTGCTCGAACTAGATTAAGGTCAAGTTATCGGCTCTATCTAAGGGTGGCATCCTTCAGATAGATTCATTAAGTTACCGATATTGCTTATTGCTTTCATTATTTATTTAATTACAACAATATCACTTCGCCCGATTGGGATTGATCTAGATCGGCCTTATATCTTGTTTAACCCTTCGTTTGTTAATCTAAAATTGATCTAATATGCACCTTAAACGATGAGTTATGTTATATCGGTTGTTTTATGTCAATCTTGATCATGCATAGTGTGCGGTTAAGGCATGTTTGGTCTTGAATAGGTCTGTTGGCTAATGAGAACCGTTCCATAGCCCATTATCACGGTCTATGTGATTCTTCCTCACACCCCACTGTTAGCACCGTAGACTGGGGATCATTATTTGGTAGATCTGTTCCTGATTAGGCATGACTTTAATTGTGCGCTATGCCTGAATTGGCTGTTTTAGCCGATATCGAGTGTTTTCACATATGCAGTTCACGTCACGAGACCATTGAAGTAAAAATAGGTTGAAAAATGTGTTAGCCCCATGATCTTATTATTGTATTACGGCCTGCATAATTCTGCCTCATGCCCCACTGATATTAGTAATAAGTTAGGGTCATTGAATTTATCGCTGTTTCTATGGCCTACATGATTCTACCTCATGCCCCACTGGTCATAACGATAGTTGAGATCTAATATGTTCATTAGATTTATCTCTATTAAATGGTTAAATGATGATGAGCTCTTTTCTTTTATATAAAAAGGGGGTCGGTTACTTGCAGTCATTGGCTTAGCATAAACTGATTATTGTTGACATCCTATTGCTATTGACCAGCATTTGTCTAAATGATGATATTCATCCTGAATTATAACCGATTTTCCTTCCATAACTCAATGAGTTTTAACTAATTTATTCTTATGAGTATGCTGGAATCGGCTATTTAGTCGATCTCCTTCCACATCAGCTCTCAGAGCCACATATTCGGGACTGTCTGGTAACACCGGCATGTTCCGCCTTAAATTACTGATTAGCTTTCTCTTCTTATCAATTGTAGGGTCAAATTGATTGGCACGTCTCGGGAGTAGTACGCAGGATCGATAATCCCTGCGTTGAAGCTAGGTGGATCTCTAGCTTCATCGAGCAGACCCTTCTGACTTGCTCGTGTGCCCCGGCATGGGACAAAATTTCGTGTCCACAACGGTTCTCCTCATAAGGCTGCCATGGATGGCCTTCGTCATCAGGCTGCCATCGACGGCCGTCCTCATCATAAAATCCAACTTCGTTCACAATGTACAGATGATAAATCTTTGTCCTTTCATGAGCTGTTACATGAAAAGAAAGAAGGATTAATATGTAAGAAAGCTGCTCTAGATGTGTGACACAAGGCATTCTACAAGTATGAAATGTCCATAAACTGCTAAAGCATCTGTTTAGGTGACAAGCCATCTATGCGACCAGAATCCATAATAATGGATTAGATACATGTGACTAAAATCCTAACGGCTATCCTTAGGGTAAGACATTGCCATTCAGAACAACTTAGTAGAGTGAAATCCTAAAGGCAACTAGGTAGAATCTAACTACAGGACGATAACGAACAATTTAGGATGTTTGCCAGTCATGTTCCACAGTGGGATAAAGAGTGATTGCCTCCAAGAGATGAGACTCTAGGGTGTACTAGGCCAACAGACATACCATATAACTTACACTTGGGAACTCAACTACTACATCAATGCAACAAGTATCAAATGAGAAAGGACAGTGCCCAATATTACAGAAAACCCAAGGACAGTGCCCAATATTACAGAAAACATTTGTGGGAAACATTCCACTCGCAACTAGCGGACGCAGACAAAAACAACCAGAAATCCCCAGATATATGAATGAATTCATGAAGGATATTGGCTAACCTCATTACGACGACTCAGGCACCAACGGTTTCCTTTGGTTAGATTAACATTTACTAACATTTATAAGCATCATATTCTGCCTCATCTCTCTCGGCTGTTACAGAACTAATTAAGCTCAAACCAGCCAAATGTCGTTTTCAAAATGTTCATGGTTACTTTTTTCTGCACACAGGTGAGTTCAGAAAACCACAACATTTGTAGAGAGGACAAGGCATACTTCTCTTGATGGAATGGAAAATTTCAGTGCTTCATCATACATCTCAATGACAACATAAGGATTCCAAAAACTGCAAGCAGCAAAGGTTCTCACCAGACATTTCCTATAATTGGTTCTTTTCTCAAACAATCCTTCAATTGGTTTTGACAAGGAGATTGATTGTCAATCAGATATAAAATCATCATCAGTATCACATTCCTTAGTTTCACTGCCCTCCCACATACAGTGGAGTCCATCTTGAGCCTTCAACCAGTCCAATTTCGTAATGCTATCCTAACCGTAGAATGGAAAAAGAATGCTGGATAACCAACCTAACAAAAGGTCACAGTGGCATAATCCTTCCTTCGGGCATTTTTCTGTCAACTCGGTCAATTCTTTGGGGTGGCCAGATTATGTGTGTGACCCTGCCCTGCAATAGACCCATAGGAACCTGTAGGTATAAAGTGTTTTGGATGTTTAGTAACAGGATCACAGATGCCTAGAAAGTCGATCTGCTACACTGTGCAAACAAGTATTTCATAATGAGTGCTGCTGGAGCCTAGGTGCCATTTGCTTGTCTCTTTGAAGGACAAAAAGATATGAACACTCAGAACCAAAAAAAGCTCAACGAGGCACTGGCCTACTCTTTTATACTTGCCCTCCTATGCTATTAGAATTAGAATAAAAGGCTTGCAAGATATCATATCATAATAAACCATGAGGAAACTATCATCAGAGAAAATGAACAGGAGTGGAGATATTGAAGGCTTCAAGCTAGTTTTATCCACCAAACAAACAAGGAATGAAATTGATACTTTGAACTTTTTAATGGGGATACAAATATGAATAATGAAATAGCATTGTGTCAATGGCTCGGATTTGCAAAGCATACAGTTAAATTCCTCTAGTGATCAAGATGCCAATTCAAGATGAAGATGCTTTCATCAAGATTAAAAAGATCCCTAGGAATAAATGACTAAAACTATCACTTTGGTAACCAAGTAAGCAACTGGCTTTTATCCTGTAACACAGCTACACAGTCAGGCCTTCCTTTTTGCAATTAACAAGCAATTTATCCTAGGCCAATAATGCAGTTGTGTCCAGTAACGAGATGAATAACTTACAGGGCCATATGATCTCGAGTCAAAGCTGAGGACGCATTGTCCCCTTCAACCCAGCAATGGCCCTCCAGAATCTGCCGGATCTCCTGCTTCTCTGAGATCTGGATCCAATCCCCAGGCAGCGCAATCAGCCTTTTCACCATCATCTCACGATGGTCCCTCGGCGACCTGCGACGAGCAACAGCAGTGACATCAACAACCAACCAATCCAAGAAACGCCCATGGACCCGGAGGCGGGCGGGCAGCGGCGACTTAACTCACCTAAACACGACGACGTCGCCGCAGGAGAAGTCATAGCGGTAGAGGCAGCGCTTCTCCACCAGAGCGCGCTCGGCCTGCTGCGGGTCGAAGGTGGGGTGCATGGAGGCGCCGTCCATGGTGACGACGGAGGCGACCCAGTCGGCGACGGTGATGCCGAACACGCTGTCGGTGATGCATCCCTTCATGAGCGGCCAAACGGCGGCCAAGGCTCTTGCCACGTGCGAAAAGGATCGGGACCTCGACGGGAGGCCTGGGCACCTACGACGCGGAGGCCGACGAGCGACGGCCGAGCCGGCGAGCGAGGGACTCCTTGATGTGCTTGGCCGAGGACGGCGGCGGGAATGGGCGGCGGAAGAACTGACGCGGCATGGACGCCGAGTTCGCCAGCATCGGCGTGATGCCGTCGGGGAGCCCGAAAGGGCTCCCGGCCCAGGGGCTGCCGGCCGACGACGACTGCGCCAGCGTCGCCCCGACCCTGCCCCCACGCAGCGTCCCCGCGGGAGACGGCCGCGCGCTCCGGCTCCCTCCTCTCCCTCCTCCCCCACCCCCTCCTGACGTCGCATCCACCGCCGAGACGGTGATGACAACGACGGCGGACGACGACGGCACATAGACGGAGAATAGAGACAGCGGCGAATGAACCCTGACAAGACGAAAATATTCATCTTTATCTAACTATGTAAATCTCAACTACACTACTCAAAACATTATTTTTATATTTATGGATTTACCGTTTTACCCTTAATTAAAAAATAACCAAAAAAACAATTGCCACTCTTTTATTTGAAGTCCTACTCCTCTAAACTTTAGAGGCATTGGGAGGCGTTATGGCCATATGGGCCCACCGACCATAGACACATCTAACGCCTCCCTCATTGACGCCTCTCAACGCCTTCCCTCTTATGAGCCCACCAATCATAGACACAACCAACACTTTCTGAACCCTCCCAACCATAGTAAAAAAAATTCCAACACAATTTAGCCCATCCTTTTTTAATTGCGGCACAATCTCCACCCCCTCCCCCTATTTTCCCTTATCCTTGGGTCATTCATAAACTAGCATTTGTAAGGAGAGTTTCTTTATGGATTCTTTTATGAACAGATTCGTTTAAACTTCGTCAGTCTAAGCTTTCTAAACTTCTAGTAATGTTTGTTTTCATTCTATATACCCTTAATGAAATACGTGCACCAAAAAATAACAAAAAGAGTTTCAGAAATTATTTCACAAAAAATAATTCAGAAAAAAATCGAAAAGTATAAATGCATACTGTAGCAAACATTTTACCCAAAGAAAAAGCAATAAAACTTTCAAGGAAAAGGAAATGGTCATAATTTCCTAGGAGAAATTTTTGCAGACATGTCTAAAACTTAATTAGAAAAAAGGATCATGGAAAAAACACGGAAGAAACGGAAGAGATACAAATATAGCGTGTGCTATCTTTGTGATCCTTGACGATCCTGTTTACACAAAATTATCAGGCCTACCGTTTTCAAGAGCAACTACCACTATGTACATGCAGTTGCAAGTCACTACTAGTTACACAGGCGGCAAGTCATGATCGTCATCCGAAGACTCCGGTGCCTCCTCTTCTGCTGAAGCTTGCAGCCACCGGCGAGATCACGCACCGGCACATCGGGCACGTCCGGTGCGAGTGCAGCCACATGTCAATGCACCCCACGTGGAAAAGATGCATGCAGGCCGGCAGCTGCCGCACCATCTCGCCGCCGCGCACGTCCTCCAGGCACACAGAGCACACCACGCAGCTCGCGGCGGTCGCCGCCGGCTCACGCTCACCCCCGCCACCCACCTCGAGCGCCGGGCACTCGAACGCGAACGCCGGCGGCACATTCACTTGAGGGCACGGGAAGCCCGGGCGGGCGGCGCCGCCGGCCGTGACGATGACAACCAGCTCCGCGCTCGCGCCCGGCCGCTGGCTCCGGTGGAACCACCTCTTGGGCGCGAAGCAGCCGGCGACGATGAGCAGCAGCGCGGTCAGGGCGGCGGATGCGCACGCCTTCCAGACGCTGAAGGACGACGAGACGAGCACGCAGAACACGAAGATGGTCACACAGACGACGGCGATGCCGTAGCCGACGCAGGCGCCACCGTGGCGGACGACGTCGTCGTTGTCATCAGCGTCATCGACGACGGAGCTCGCCTGGAGCTGGAGCCTCGGGTACATGTTGAGCATGGACATGGTGAACGCCGTGAACGTAGACTAGAGTGTACGAAGCTGATTCCTGGTATGGAATGTTACCATGGACGAACATTTTCGTGAAATTTATAGTCTTCGCCTAGTCAATAATGCTGCAGTTTGGTCAACTTTGTAAATATTAACAAACAGTGGAGAAGCGATCATGGTCTTGTTAGACATGTGTTGCTTTATCTGAATGATAAATAATCAATGGGATAAGAATTATTATTTAAGAGTTTGTTTAATCACCACCGCACGGCAGAACTGATGAGAGACCTACGGCGGCGTCGCCGTGGCGTGTTCACTCTGCCGTCGAGATGCCGGCTATAGGGAATTGCATTTGCATGAGCATGACCCTGTTGTTTTCCTAAATAGGCAACTGACGAATAGTTTTGACAAATGGATATGTATCATGAAACCAGAAAAAGGAGTGATTAGGGTATCACTAAATAAATTGTTGAACTATTAATTTACATAATTAGAGTGCATTTGGTAGGGATCCGGATTCTCGTAGAAACGTTTCCAACTCAGATTCTTTTATGAAACGTTTGGAATGATAATCAGAATCACTATACTACTTGGCTGTAGGCTGGATTCTGATTTACAAAATGTTTTTTCATAAAAAAAATCATTTCAATGAAAATATGCTTCAAAAGAGTTTCATACTTTTTTTTATGAACAAACAACTTAAATACAACTCATTTTAAATTGTTGTACTTAAAGGTGATTAACTGAAAAAAAACGATGTGAGAAGAAAGAATCAAAATCACTGTGAAACCAAATTTCACCGTTTCACGTTGGTAGGCGGCGTATGGTGAATTATTCCAAACCGTTCCGAGCAGAATCTTTTCGTTCCTACGTTGTTTGGCTCTGTACTGATTCTTGTAAGAATTGGAAAGGATTCACGGTGCCAAACACACCCTTAATCTCAAACTTGAAAGTGGTTTGAGCACACTCCTCCTGAAACTTGCACAGAGTACAACAGATGTACAAACACCCCTCCTGAAAATATTAACCTTTATTTCCCATCCAGGACTTGAATAATCCTCATGAACAGAATTAAACAAAGAAGCAAGGTGCACCTTTGATTACCCAAATTTGATCCCAAGCTCACACCAATGGTGTACTTTATCATTCAGAACAATATTGCCATCAGTGTACCACAGATATTTGTACTTGGATTAAGCACACACCGGAGCTAATTAAACATTACGGAGTACACTACAAAATTATAGTTAACAATAAGGTTCTCTGAACGATTGGGAGAGAAAGCATAAAGTAATTAAGACAGTGATGAGGCAGAGGCAGACATCAGTCTCAATGTCAGTCTCAGAGACCAGTAAAAGAAATTAGCCCATCAGCATTTAGCTAGGCGTCACTAGTTAGCTGCAAGACGAGCCTGCGGACGCGAAGCTGGTGGCGAGCTGGGCGCAGGGCGACGGCTGCACCCCGAGCGCGGCGCCGCGCACGTCCCTGCACCTCCAGGACGCGTCGTTCCGCCACCCGAAGAGCTTGACGTTGGAGAGGCAGATCCGCGTGAAGGGCGAGCTCCTGATGCCCTCCAGGGACCCCGGCTGCTGGATGTTGACGCCCCACACGTTCTTGATGCGCACGGCGTCCACCAGCGGCACGGCGAGCTGGCTGAAGTGCGCGTCGGGGTGGTCGCCGACGTCGCCGGCGATGCGGACGCCGCTGCGCACGCCGCTCATGCGCACGTTGTCGACGGTGACGTTCCGGATGTAGCCTCCGCGGCCGACGTTGGTCTTGATGTGGATGCCGTAGCCGCTGTCGAAGATGCTGCAGTCCTCCACCAGGACGTCGCGCACCCCGCCGGAGACCTCGCTGCCGATAGCGATGCCGCTGAACGGGGACGAGCCCCTCACGCGCCGGATCGTGATGCCGGAGCTAGGGCGGCCGTACGCGATCCCGTACTCGTCCCACCCGCTCTTGATCGCCACCAGGTCGTCGCCGGTGGATATGTACGAGTCCTCGATGCACACGTTGGAGCTAGAATCTGCATGATGCACCAGGAACTTCAGTGTTGCTGTCGTCGTCTGAATTGTCATGCAGGTTTCGGCAACAAGTTTCTTTGAGCATGTGCCACAGATACAACTGTAGATGCATAGCTTACCTGGATCGATTCCGTCTGTGTTTGGGGAGTCATGTGGCGCCAAGATCATCATGTTGGTTACGACCACATTGCTGAAAGAAGAAATGCGTAGCATGAGTATTTCTTCTCTATTTTGGCACAAGGTAGTATGGACTGAAACCCAACATCGTTCAATTTGGGTACCAATGGTTCGGGATTCTTGATTTTGGGTCATGGATTTTATTCAAAATTTCAGCATTACTGGTTGTAGAATTTTCGTGCAAGGCTGGCTGAACAGAATTTCTGTTTCCAGAACCACAATGACAGGAAAATAAGCTGAAATTAAGTCACCACAAGTATATATTTTCAGGTAGTAGATAGTGCGCTTACTCGCAGTAAACAGGATGGATGTTCCAGAAGGGTGAGTTCTTGAGAACGACGTTGGAGATGTGAATGCCGGTGGAATGCATGAACTCCACAAGGTTTGGCCTTGTGTGCTCAAGAGTCCTTCGCCTCCACATGTTCCACCACACCTCACCTTGCCCGTCGATGACTCCCTTGTCACCTAAAAATAATGAGAAAAAGGGGCGGAATCACGATCCCAGATGATAGTGAATTAACTTGACCATTTCAGTTCTCAGAATTGGTGCGAGTTGGCAGGCCCATTCATCAAGGTGACAAGGTCTACTTTCTTTAACAATTCAGCATGGCACCATGATAGTACAATTTAGGCTCTGCTGTCTGCTAGTACTAGCATGGGCTTGAAGCTTAGTTTAACAAAGCACTGGCAAAAGTGCTGTGACTGTGATCCAGTAGTAAATAATTTAATCAGGGGTACCATACCACAAGACAACTCCCATCTGAGCATTTGCTACCTAATCCGCCCAGTTTCATGCAGTGCGCATTTTAGTTTTTAGAACCCTAGTCCCTAGATGTTTGTAACTTCTCCTCGATAGGAGTAAGTTTCAGTTTTCTTGTCACGAACTCTCATACTACCTTGTGAACCTTTTGCGTGGACGCGTGGTACAGACTATGGCAGTAGCATGGCAAATTTGTTTGTGCAGCAGGTCTGCAGGATTCGCGGTCTTCTCCGATGAGGAGACCTGGTGTCTGCCTGCCTTTGTGTCCTCCCAGATACTCACGGGCACGCAGTAAGCAACAGAGCAGCAAGCAGAGGAGGGAGGTAGCCGAGCAAGGGAGGCTCAGGTCACCTGTAATGACGACGTCGCGGAGCCCGTTGCCGTGGATGAAGCTGGCGTACCTCGCCCCCGGCAGCTCCCTGCCCCGGCCGTACGACGGCAGCGGCTCCATCAGCGGCCACCTCCTCGTGTCCTGCACACATCACCGTCGTCATCGTCAACTCGGAACATGCACTGCACACGGTGGCTGGCATTGGCCTTCCGCTTCTTGAGCTCGTACTACTACCTACTACGCACCTGCGTGGCCTTGAGCACGGCGCCTCTGGCGAGGAAGAGCGTCATGTGGCTCGTGAGGTTGAAGCTGCCGGTGAGCCAGGTGCCCGCGGGCACGTGCAGCGTCGTGCCGCCGCGCCGGCGCTGGTGCTGGATGCGGTACACGGCCTTGCGGAACGCCCACGTGTTGAGCGTCCGCCCGTCGCCCACGCCGCCGAAGTCGGTAATGGATATCACCTCCGGCCGGTGTTTCGCCGGGGCCACGCCGACGCACGTCGCCGCCGCCACGGCGTCGCACAGCAGCACTACCGACATTGCATGGAGCACGGCGAGTGCACAAAGGACGGCCACCGCTGGACCAAGCGGCGACGCGGCGGCCATTCTGCCTTTGCTTGTTGTTTGCAGCAGCAAATTTGTTGAAGAGGGAGAGGCCAAGCAGAGGGCTCCAAGAAGAGCTTTTTTCCACGGCGTGTGACGAATGGCTGGCGATCCCTAGGAAAGCTCTTCGTGCCGGGACCGGGAGGCGGGAGCAATGCAAATCTCGCCGATTGGGTTTGGGCCGGTGGTGCTGGGAGGTAGAAGAAGGGAAGCTCCAAGTGCAAGAATCCAAGGACGGGGTGAGGAGAGCCAAGCAGATGAGTCCACAGGAAAGGATGGCACGAGGGAGTGCTTTACTTTCACCAGCAGCTTTCGGCGAGCGATGAGAGCGAGGACTGAGGAGAGTGAAGAGGAATGTGCTCATTTGTGAAGAGAGCCAGCTTTGGCCTTTAAGCAACTTTATGCACATCTTGTTGGTGCACATATGACAGACCGACAGACATAGCCCATAGCATATGCTACGGATGATCCAACCACATTTCCACACTTTTGAGTGGCCACCCCATTCATGCACATTAGCCAATTTGCCAAGGTTGATACCAAGATACTGTAGCTACCTAACTAACGTGCCCTGCCTAGCAGAAAGACTAACACAAATTCCTCTTGCAGCAACACCTACATCTTGGTGTGTGGTGCCCCAGCTCTTGTGCTAGCTATTTGGATAGGGTAACTGCTAAGAACTTTTTGTGATTCACATATCTTATCTTTGCTACTCCCTTTCTTCCCCCTTTTCCCCCTCAATGCATGCACATCTGCTTTATTTTCCCTTGCCTTTTTGGGCATGGCAGCATATGGGCGTAATATAAGGAAAAGATAGGGAGATCCATCTCTGCTTTTATTTTCCTTGTGTAATCATGTATTGGTGTACCTATATATATATATATATATATATATATATATATATATATATATATATATATATAGAACTACTATCCTGTAGCTGGCTACAGAATAACTTATTCTGTAGCCACTTTGAGTTACGATAATTACTATGTTATTTTACGAGATTATAGTAACTCCTTACTAAGTGGTTTAATATAACGTTATGGTAAATATCCCCATGTGTTATAGTAACCCAACTATCGTAAATATGTATTGACATTATGGTAAATTAGTATATAAAATTATGGTAAATAGAGGTGGCTACAGAATAACTTATTTTGTAGCCGGCTGCTGAATAGCCTCTCCCTATATATAGGGAGAGGCTATTTAGTAGCCGGCTACAAAATAAGTTATTCTGTAGCCACCTCCATTTACTATAATTTTATATATTAAATTACCATAATATAAATACATATTTACGATAGTTGGGTTACTATAACACATGGGGATATTTACCATAACGTTATATTAAACCACTTAGTAAGGAGTTACTGTAAATCTCGTAAATTAACATAGTAATTATCGTAACTCAAAGTGACTACAGAATAAGTTATTCTGCAGCCAGCTACAGGATAGTAGTTCTATATATATATAGAACTACTATCCTGTAGCTGGCTGCAGAATAACTTATTCTGTAGCCACTCTGAGTTACGATAATTACTATGTTAATTTACGAGATTTACAGTAACTCCTTACTAAGTGGTTTACTATAACGTTATGGTAAATATTCCCATGTGTTATAGTAACCCAACTATCGTAAATATATATTGACATTATGGTAAATTAGTATATAAAATTATGGTAAATAGAGGTGGCTACAGAATAACTTATTTTGTAGCCGGCTGCTGAATAGCCTCTCCCTATATATATATATATATATATATATATATATATATATATATATATATATAACCTATCTCTCTCATATATGACCTACGTATATATGGCGTCTTCTCTTCTCGCTCAGCGTTCACGGGCTCTGGAGGGGACGACGAGACGACAGCCGCGAGGTCAGGTGGTCTTATGTGCGTGCCGTTTATTGTTTGATGGACCACAGCCAATTCCTGTGGTTCTCTCTTCTTGGACGCTTGCGCGCATGCATTTCACAGTAACCTGTTAAACCCCACCGGTATAAGCTCCCTCATATCACAAATATTCGACGTTGTAGAAATGGCATGGGCTTCCAAATATAGATTTAACTGATCATATAAAACTTTTTACCATGTATTTCCTTGGATCGTTAACATAAGTATTAAAGGTCCTAATGTGTCCTGAATGGTTCTATTCTAAACTTTAGGAGTGGAATGGTTCCATGTTATGTCTGATCTGAAGGAAGGAACGACTCTATTTGTAAGTTAGGCTGGAAGGATGGGATGAATGGGATAACAGATTGGTTAACATCGTCAACTGTAGAGCCCACATGTCATAGAAATAGGAGCATATTCCTCCTCCGTTCTACTCCAACCATCACCGCCGGAAATCCTTGCTCACGCCGCCCAGCTAGCACTGCCACCCATGCCTGCTACAGCCCCATGCGAGCTCGCGCCGCCGCACCTAGCCCACCCACGTAAGCTCGCGCCACCGCCGCTCATCTGTTGGGAGCCAACGGAAGCGAGCGTGTCCGACCGATTTTCAGGAGTAGGGGCGTCCGGCATGTCAAAGGAATATTCTTAGGTTGGGATGGCTCCACTCGTGTCCATGAACTAAAAAGCCTAGATACTAGGATGGAATGCTACATCCCATACCATCCCATGAACGATGGAATGCTACATCCCATACCATCCCATGAACGAAACGCATCCTAAGAAAACCAACACTTACAAGTATCCTAAAAAATAATAGCCTTTTTATGGCTCTTTACCAAGCCATACACCGAACGATGAGTTTTTTAGGTAGACACAAAATTTCAGTACCTACTCCTATGTAATTTGGTGGTAAATTTTGGTCCCACCTAAAAACCATAAACTGAACCTTAAAAAATATACTACCTTCAATTCCTTCATAGAGTTGTCTTAAATCGAACTTTTTTAAAATTGATTAAATTATAGAAAAGTGTGCAAAGATTTATGATACTAAAATAGTATCATTTGATACGCCATAGAATATATTTTTTTATATTGTGCGTGTTTGGTTTCATAAATATATTTACTATTTTCTATAAACTTAGATAAACATAAAAATTAATTTAAGATAATTTTAGTAATTTTATTATTATTATTATTATTATTATTATTATTATTATTATTATTATTATTATTATTATTATTATTATTAAGTGAGTAATATAAGTGAGACAGGTTACTCCAGAAAGGTCACTACGGTTATGGACAAATCCCATTAACACTGCAACGAGACGAGTGGCCGAAGTCATACACAACAGCCTGGGGCTAGCACATGCACATATACACGGCCGTGGGCTTTAGTAGTGAGCCGGCTGGTGGTCATGTGATTCCTAGGCCCATGCTTACTGAGTGCTCTTGCTGGGCCCACAAAACTTGGAAATTTCGTGGACTCGTGTGCATATATTTTCTGTTGGAGCAACTCATGGTACGACGGATGCTGGTCCTCGAGAGTAGTGTGTTTCGCAGTACCAAGCCAATGTTCAATGTCGACCACTTTGGTCTTTGTATACTCCCTCCGAGAATGCAATTTTCACACATAAATATTAACTAGCAAAATGCCCATGCGTTTTTGGCTCAAAATTTATTTAACCACATGTCATGTGTTTCAATTTGTCTTCAAATAGACTGTGTTCTGCTCTTACTTGTACGAACTTGAAAAGATTGGAGATTTATCCAATGATGCACCATGTAATTTAATTCATCTTATGATTGAACTCAGCAGGCCATGCTCACATAACTTTAGACCAAACACTTTTTTGGATTAAAAAGCTGAGTCAACACAGTCCCTTCATTTGAAAGAAAAATGAATAGAAAACAGTTTACATCGGACTTTGGAATGGCACATGGGAACTCGGGATTTGGGAAGGCACCCGGAAGCCGCGCTACACGCGGGGTCGGCCCATGAATAGTTAGAATTGGCCCATAAGCGGTTGGAGTCAGAGTCAGCATGTGAATGTTTGGACTCGGAATCGGCTATACAGTTGTCCTATTGGTTCTCTAGTTATTTTATTTATACGCTCATGGACATTTAGTCTGAATACCAAAGTGTGGTTTTGCCAAATTTTGACACATCTATTATGGGCTTGTTGCAGCTTTGATCAACAATGAAATGCACCAAAAAATCAAGAGGCTCGATGCCATAGTGCCTCTACTCTTTTATTGTTCTCTTGGTGAAACAATAGACAAGACAAAATATGGTGTGTTATTGTTGTTGCCCATCCGGGAGGGCAAGGGTACTGCATGTCATGATATCCGAAGAGGTGAATCAAATATAGTCACATGCATGAGGTGTTCAATGACTTATTTTCCCATTGTGTGGTTTCTCAAGTTTAGAGAAACAGCCATGGTGCCATAATGTTAACCATGCACAATAATTTTCATCTTATGCAACATCAAAACATTAGGTCCATTATAATCAACCATATTTGGATCTTAATAACATAAACACCATCATGTCCATAGTGTCAATAGGGTTACAGCCATTCCATCTAGAAAATATAGTTTCGATGCCAAAGAATTTATTTTGATATACGGTGCCAAATACGTATGTGTCTAGGTTCAACAAAGATTATTCCCTTGCACTTTGGAACAATACCTTGACCCTAATTTTCCATTTGTGACAAAGCGGACCCACTTATCCCCAACAGAATAAATCTTTACCATTTATAGTGAAGTGAGTCCTCTTATCTTTAGCATAACGTTTAACCCACGCATCTTTCCCTTTTATGATGAAGTGGACCCTCTTATCTCCATTGAGGATACTAAATAGTGTATTGGGTAAGGAGAATATGATAAGGGCACAAAGCAGATCAGGCCTTAGTCTTGGTTTCTCTATAACAATTTCTTCAACTTCTCCATAGTTGCTGCAATGTGGGGGAAATATAATTCTGAAAGTTAGACAAATGTATAAGTAATATGCATGCATAAAACATTATTTATTCATCAACTTTTATATTAGGTAAATTGAAACATGGTCAGGTAGAAAAAAAAACTTTTGATGAAGCAGATATGCTTATTGATACAAAGTAAAAATAACTACTTTATACTGATAACAAAATGAATCTAGGTGATATAAAATAAATAAATAAAAGTATGATTCGGTACTGCACATATCACCATTTTGCCATCCTACCCTTTTTATGTCCATATGTGTTTCCCTTGGTAAGTCAAATCATATTTAGTTACAAACCATTCCACTTTTTGTAGTATTCCCCCATTTATTTTTTATAAGGCATGCACACATTTCAAGGTTCAAACCTATAATCTTCAACCAACATTCAAAATAAGAGTTTGTAGATTATGACTTACAACTTTATGATTGTAGCATTAATACTTAAAAGTATTTTATATCATGAGTTACAACTTTAAGGTATTGAACGATACAATATAAGAGATATCAATGGTCAAAGTATAGTGTTTTAGTACAAATAGTCAAACCACGCTTTCTGTTTTGAAATAAGGGAGTATTTAAAAAGGCATAATGTTTGTAATACTATCCAACACCCCCATGAGATGTGTTTTCATTCTCTATAACAAACTATTCATCTTTGAACTTTAAAACTTAAGGATATAACTTAACCCCAAGGAGCAAAAACATTACAAATTAGGTGCTACCACTAATGATCAACAAAGGGAGGGATGTGAATACAAGATACTATGAAATGAAAATAACAGATAAATGAATCAACATGATATCGTCTTTGAAGGATGATAATGATGTCACATGTTGTGAACTTGATCATTCAATTGTAATGAATTCAATTACAAGGATAATTTGGACAATATCTCGATTCATATTTTAATTTGATAGGTACCATTTTTTCCAAAAGATGGTGTTTGAGGTGCTTCAAATACAATGCATGCTACTTCTTAAAAAAGACAAAACAATCAATGAAATGTTGCAATGACAAGGCATGCTTGATTTAGTGACTTATGTCAAATAAATGTTGGCATGGTGTTGTGGAGGATTTCTTTGACTTCACATACAGTTATTTCAAGGAAGGGCCAAAGTTCTATGAAAAATATATGAATCACAATTGTCCATGTAAAGTATGCATATGACAAAAAAATCAATATAGAATTTTTGTTCTCTCCATTGTTGACAGGCCATCTGGCCAACAATCTTCAAACATGTAGATGTTGATCTAGTGCATAAGAATTGATATTGTTTTACTAATGGAAGGAATATTCATTATTGTTTTGTCTAAGAAACAAAGTGCATTCATGAATACTAAAGTTCGAAACACATAAACTAAGCTAACTAAGTTTGATTTGAGATAAAATGTTGTTTTGTTAAAGAATGATGCAATATTTTACAATATGGAAAGATTTTGGTCAAAATAGCACCTATGGTTCAAAAAGGCTATGAGTTTTAGAAATTTACTGATTAACTTAGTGGTGAGCCTAGCACAATTAAATCCTAGTGTAGAAGGAATTTTAGACAAACATGTTGCTTATCATAATTATTGTTTGGTTGTGTTATATGTTAATGAATATCTACATGTATAAAGCTATGGGGATTACTTCGATCTAACAACCTAAGGGCTCTTATAATATATTCGCTTTTGTGTTATTTTAATATGCGTATGACCTCTCATTGGGATGAAAATGTCTTATTTCATTGTCAATAAGGAAAATAGAGCATATAAAAATGTGTTCATCCAAAGTACAGAAGATATTTTTCGAACCAATTAATAACTTTTTGTATGGTAACTCTAAGTCCATCGATGAATAGAGATCTAATTATATATATATTAGCATTGCAGTCCTAAGTGTCATAACCATGGGTCCTATTCCCCATGCAAAATCCCTATTTCAATGTCTACAAAAATATGTTCTTGTTTTCTATAATATCAGTTCAAAAAAATATTATGACCAAGAGAAATATTTTTATTTGCTTCAGACAATGTTGAATATATACATTAAAAAGTAACCACCGCAAACAAAACATAAATACCTTATATATATAGTCTTTGGACCTGCTTCTCAATTTTTTATAGCTATTTAATTTCTAAGTACATAATTCTATAAACTTATAATGTTTACTTATTGTTTTCTCTTGCTGTAGTTAACTACCTTGTTGATAGGAATGCCAATAAAGCTAATGATATATGGTTCCATATTAGATATTTCACCAAAATAACCATGCACATTTCTGAATGTAAAACTTTGAACATGTATAGGCTTAATATGGTTGAGAAGACAATGTTACCGGCTAAAGTAGTCAAATAGTTCATCTTCAGTCAATGTATACCCATTAGATAAAATCACAAGCAGAGTTCTCTCTTCTTTTTGAATGTTATTTGGATGACATAGGAGTTCCTGAAGAATTTGAAAGAAATTACTTAATCCAACATAGCAATGAGTTTGGTATGACCATTAATTATTAATTGATCCCTCATGGGCATGATGTAAAAACTAATTTCCTATCCTTACATCAGCATTCTCTAACATTTCTTCAAGAAAGTTAATTTATCGAGATAAAATTGTTGCCTCCTATGTAGTTTCAGGCATATGAGCATTTGTGGCTTGGCATTGAGTGTTTTGGGCTTGACTAGAAGATTCATCCAAGTTGGTTACATTACCCTGCACATGGACGTGATAAATCTTGAACCTATATTGGGAATCTCCTTAAATACAACAAGGAAATCATTGGCTTTCAGCGACAAATTTGAGACATATATACCAATTGCATGGCTAGGATATTTCTTGCTCTTATCATTCTTCTTTCCTAGAGACCATGCTCACCACTTCCAGCAAGGTCTCGTCATACTCCCCCACCCTACAACCTCCAACTTTGGTGCATACCCTGTCGTTAGGTCTATCGCCACTACTAGCCACTACACCACCTATTTTCCTCAGTCACTAGCACCACCCACCACCCTTACCCAAAGCTCTCATACCCCATTTGAATGTCGATATTGGAGCCCAAAATTGGCAATTGGAATCATGTTTCTCAAATGCTAGTGTTGGGATGTTTGTTGAATTGAGATTTGGCAATGGAGACCCATTTCCATGGTATTGGACTATAATTGGAAGGGGCCTATCCCAATACAGAGCCTAACCCCTCCATATTGAGTGAAATTGGAGGACATCGACACTCGTCGTCTCCATGGCCACTCACCTCCACCTGGCCTCCCACCTCCATCGCCGGCCACCTCTATCGTCGGCCACCTGCACCAAAGGACCCTGCTATGGGTGCTCAAGCTTCTTCCTAAGTCCTAATCTGCTTCTTCCTCAATGGATGATGGCCACATCCTCACATGCTTCATCCCCAAGTCCGACCGTTAGATATGCTTCTTCCCCAAGTTTGGCCACATTTGATTCCTCTTCTTCCATAAGTCTGGTAACTAGATCTGCTTCTTCCCCATGTCCTCTGCTCTTTGGTGGTAGGATAGATGGAAGGCATGGATACAGAGGACTCCTTTGCTCCTTGGAGGTAGCGACGACACGCTCTTCGTCTCCCTGATGGCAATGGAGATGGATGCTTCCCCACGCTCGATATTGTCCCTACCTTTAGAGCCATAGGGGCATAGTCGCATAGGGATGTGGCTAGGGATGGAGAGGGTTGTGAATCCATGGTTGAGAATGAGGGGACCACAAGGAAGCTAGCAAGGTGGCCTCCCGTCGTACATCACCATGCATCCCGTGAAGGAGCCACATTCCCAATTTGATGAGATCTACAGCCAAACATGATTTGGTGTTTGCATCTCACTGGATTCTAGATAGCAATTTTATCTACATCCAAACATATGATTTGGTATTATAGCTCATTTCCAATACTAATCTAATTTGGCATTGGTACCCAATTCAACGCTAGTCGTCCAATTTCTACATCCAAATGGACCCTTAGAGAAACTTCCTTTCCTTCTAGCAACACCACATCATTGTAAAACATCAGATATACTCTGCACTCCCATTAAATCCAACTTTGATCGTGATTAGCAAACCCTAATCTCTAACCCATGAAACCCTAAACATCACCTAGGATTATTTTGTTGAGATTAAGATTGAGTTGTAATCTTACCGGTCTAACACAAATTTGTTTCATCAGACATTCATCGTGATCTTGAGCATATTCATAGATTAATTCCTGGATCTCAAATTCTTCAAGTAGATCTCCGAAGGCCTTAGAGCAAATATTGTTGTGGTAGAAATCAATTCTTTCAATAACTTCTTTTGCACTAGGAGAGGTTCTATTTGTGTCACTCGATACAAGATGAACAAGGTCAACAACAAATTTTCTCATAGAATCAACCATAACCAAGATATGGTACTCATTAAATGCATTTATGCATTCAAAGTAATAAACATAGCCATCTTCTTCAACAAACATAAAAAAGGTGATTGCCAATACTATAAGAAATGGATCAACTCCAATAGAAAACATCATGCAGGAGAACAACCAACGAACTTTCTTGAGGTATGGATGAGAAGCCATGGATGCTAGGGAAAGAAAGAACTGGGGGAGAGAACTAGTGATGTACTACTAGAGATGGTGTTCTTCACCAATTAAATAAACATCAAGAAGTCATCTCTAGGATGCTTTCAAGATACTTTATAATATATAACCGTTCAAGGTTGAGTGAAGGAAATAAGTTGCTAGCAAAATATATTAATAACGGTAGGCCTTTACTCATTAAAGCTGCCTTGTTTTTAGCATACCTACCAAAGCACCTTAACAACTTTTGGCATATAGTACTTTACTATAGTGTGTGACTACTAGCTATATTCACTCATTAATTGTAAAGTGACTTTTAATGCGAAAACATGGCACCCACCAAACACATAGAGCATCCCATGTGCACTCCTAGACCAAACATTTCAGGAATCAGACTTTCTCATGTGGGCTAGAAACTCTAGTTCAACACATAGATGTACGGTTGGAGTGTATGTCAATGAAGATAATTATTGTACTTCTATAGCAACAAACCCCTAGTTCCTCAACAATATAGTAAAGGGTATCTGTCAAAGTTTCATGGTAATAGGTGACTTGTACAAGCCTAAGACTATCTGTCACACACTAAAATTTTTATTATGGGTTGTGAATAGAAAGCCCTACATAAAAGAAAGTCTTGTACAAGCAATTCCCACAGCTCCATTTGCAAAAAAAAAAACAAAGATCCATTCAACCATATTCTTTTCCATGCTCATGTATAGGAATGGATGGTGGTTGTGGTCGAAGACTCATGGTTGCCACTGCTCATCAATACCTGCCTTCATGCGTAGGTGTGTTGCACGTAGCATGTAGAGGTCCAATGCCGAGCCACCACCATCCATAGATGCCTACCTCTCTGCGTAGGTGTGCAACACCACAGAGGCACAACACACTGAGCTATCAAGACAAAGTGTTGGGGGCCAGCACCGATGACCCATTGTGAATTAGCAGCGACATCCACAATAGCTCCAATGGTGCTGGCCCATTGGGCACGAGCGTGCGGTGATGCCTGTGCTATGCGGTGGCTAGGGTTAGTCGGACTTGAGTCTCAACTAATGGGCTTTTGTTGGGTTGATTCTAGTGGACTGTTGCTTATCCAGGTATATCGATTACCCAACCTAGAAGACCGAACACTAAGTATATTGATCGGTTTTTAGCAAGTTGCGACCGAAGAGAGGACCAAGGACTAAATTTTTGGTCTATTCGGTCACGGTCTCAATCTGTTCATGTTGAGGCTTTGGTCTTGGGTTTTTTTGCCCAGCCCTATATGTGGCCCATGTGTGGTTTTAGTTGCTAGATTTAGTACCACCTTAGAAGTTTGAGAGGGTGAAGGCCAACTTATAATCCTTCTCGCTCTAAACTTATTACCTCTGGCTTATCCCTTTTACATGACTCAAGGACAAAAGTGTAAGAGAGGTTCTATGCAGATGCAGTCTTGTTCCACGTGAGGAGTTGGGCCATAAGTAGATTTTGTATTGGATGTGGGGTATTATAGATGGTATACCAGAGCCTAAACCCTCTCTCACAATCGGATCGTGGCATGGTCATTAACATCATCATCATAAGCATCATTTGCAATTTAATTCAATTTGGAGAACTGCATATGCACTAAACTAAACCTTCTAGGCTCTATCATGTTCTGACGAATAGTCTAGAGTACTCTTGGATAGTCCATTAGATCTTGGCTACAAACTTAGCAATTTTCGCAAACTCGATCTCCCCGTGACCTCCCGAACCATCTGCCAGATCACGTCATGCACTGTAGTGAGCTATCCTCACCTGGCACTCCTAGCCCCACATGTCATACCACATGTCTCAATTTCATGGATACATTCACAAGTAGCACCACCACACTCCCTCACTCCCTCACACTCTCATCTCCTCTCTCTCTGTTCATCCCTCACTCTCTCTCTCTAGAAACAACAAGAAGGAGAAGGGGATTAGGAGGACATGTCCTACAAGAAGACCATGGAGACGAAGGTTTATGAGGCCACAAGCTATTGGGGATTGAAGAGGGAGGAGCCCTCTCTCCATAACAATAAGGAGATAGGAGGAGAAATCAAGAAGAAGGTGGCAAAAAGAAGGAGAGGTGGATCTAGCTTCTCCCACATCTTGAGAAGCTTAACAACACCTCATCCACCCTTTGGTGAGTGAATCTCAAACTTAAAAACCCAAGATGCACAAATGACAAATTTAGTTGTTCATCACCTAGAAAATTACCCCCAATAAATATTTCAATGATTGGATGCAACATAGCTAGATTCACCTAGCTAGAGGTGCTTTATGGATCCCTAGGAACACCCACAAACATAGTTTACACATGCACAAACCAACAATGAAGATTCCATTTTTAATGTGTTTGTTATGAGCTAGGGTGTCGGGATGGCCGGCCACAATAGTGAGTTATTTCATCTATAGTCGACAAGATATGTACGAGAGATGATGACATGTATGCTTTTAGTAAAGAATAAAAGGTGCTGGTATAGTGTATTTTTTTCATAGCCAAAAGTTCTCAGAATGGTTCCAAAACCATATTTAGGACTCAATTTTTTATATATTATTGGAGATGCTCTTAGGCAACTATTTTTAGCTCAAAATAATCTAGCTTAAAAAATTAAATATATTTGTTTTATAGTTTATCATGCCTTGAGCATAGTCCACCAATCAGTGGCGTAGCTAGGATTTATAGCTATGGTGGTCCATTGTCTAAATTTTTTTAACCGCTATAAATTTAACTTGTCAGTACACAAGTATATGAATTACAAAATACAATTAAGGGAAAAAGGGCATATAGAGTTCATAAAATAGACGAGTATAGCTTTCTTAACGTAGAATTGATCGAAATATTACATACCTATAATAGTTGAAGAAGAATATGTCACTACTTTTTCTTCTTCTTGTCAGGCCTTCGCCTTCTAATAGCCATGAAAGTGTTGATGATCTCTTCTTCACTCAATTGTAAGAACATATCCCGCTCAATAAAAGTAACTAGACAATCATCGAGAAGGCTATCACCCATCTTATTTCTCAACTTATTCTTGATAAAGGTCATTGCAGAAAATATTCTTTCAACACTTGCAGTAGCCACCGGTAGAAGCAATACCAATTTTATAAGTAAATAGACCCAATGATAAACTTTATCCCCCTTTGTTTCAACAAGTTTTACTGAGAGGTCAACAAGATTGTTTAGGCCTTTGAACATTTCTTCTATCCTCATGTCATCAATAAAAGTTTCAAGTTGTAGATCAAGTCTTAGCAAGTCAGAGCTTGAAAAATCATTAGGGTAAAATTTAGCAAGTCTATGTACCTTGTTTGCATCAAAAGAAGCAAAGGAATCTGCTAGATTCAAAGCAGCCATACAAGTAAGCAACTCCATATTTACCTCATCAAACCGACTGTCAAGCTCTTGACTAATTTTATCAATGACTCCAATATATACTTCTCCTCTGAAGTGATCATCATTTGTTTGGTCCTAAGCAAAACATGTTGATCTTCCATATGGCACATAATTATGTTCCATTCCAGGAACTTCAATGCCATATTTGTTGCAAAATATTGTAACCCTTTGAAGAAATGAAACCCACCCTTCAGACCTCATGTGCTGCATTTTACTCTTTGCCAAACGGACAAGTGACATTGCATTAAGGATATCTTGGTCTTTTCTTTGCAAACACTCAGACAATTCATTTGTATGTCCAAGAATGTCAAGCATCAAATGAGCACTAAAAATGAAATCAAATGACTCAAACACTCCAACCATAGTATGTATTTTTGGCCATTCACCCCTTTGTGAAGTATCTCATCCAAGAGCTATGAGTACATCGCGAATTGTGGGATACATAGCAATCATGTTGACCATAGTTTTATAATGAGAGCACCACCGAGTGTCACCAGGTCTTGGCAGCCCCATCTCTTGATTTAACCCATTCTAGATTCTAGTATACCATACTCAAGTGCTTTCATGACATTGGCATAATGGTGATGTTGAAGCATGCCATGACGCTTACAAGAGCTACCAACAATATTTAGCAAGAGGGATACTTGATCAAAAAACCACACACAATCATCATTGTCTTTGGCAACAGCAACAAGAACCAATTGGAGTTGATGTGCAAAACAGTAAACATAATAAGCAGATGGTGATTCTTTCACAATCAAGGTTTTCAGCCCTTTAATCTCTCCTTTCATGTTACTAGCCCCATCATAGCCTCGACCACAGATTTGAGTTATAGTCAAACCATGACTAACTAGTAAAGATTGAATTGCTTCCTTAAGTGATGAAGAAGTAGTATCATCTACATGAACAATTCCAAGAAACCACTCACATGGCCTTTCTGATTTATCAACATAACGCAAGCAAAGGGCTAGTTGTTCTTTATGAGAGACATCACTAGACTCATCAGCTAAAATTGTATAGTGATCAACCCCAATTTCCTTAATGATTTGATCTCTAGTCTCCATTGCACAACATTGAATAATTTCTTTTTGTATGTCTGGGCTAGTTAATAGTGCAATTACCTAGAGCATTCTTCAAAACAAACTTGTCGACCTCTTCATTATTTGCTGTAAGCCACTTCAAAAGCTCAATGAAGTTCCCTCTGTTGCTAGACTCTTCACTTTCATCATGCCCACGTAATGCTAATCCTTGCCGCAAAAGAAACCTCAAACATCTAAGTGAATATGTCAACCTAATCTTATAGAGACGGCGCTCCTCATTATCCACCTTCACAATTTTATCATCAATTGCTCCATGGGGAGTCATAAATAAGTTATATTTTTCTTGAGCTGCGTTGTGAGCACTTGTGATGTAGACAAGGCCCAATCTTTTGATAGGTACGATAGCGTTGATTGGTGGAGACTCGATGTTCATGATCTAGGCTTCGAACCAAGACTGATTTAGACCCTCGCAACCATTACACCACTGCTCCATTGGTTATCAACCACGTGAATGCAATTGACCTCGCCGAGAAGGCTTTCCTGCAAGTGAATCGAGAACATAAGCAAGAACGGAATGAACGTAATCTGAAATTGCAAATAAATATGAGGCTTATGATACGAGAAGGAGTTCAAGTCTTTATTTGAGAGGACTAATTGCCATAGGAGAACAAGATCGAGAACTAGGGCCCTAGTTCACAGTAAGCGACGTTGGCAACACAGTTGCAGCAAAACGACGTCTGTTTCACAAGGAAATCAAGAACTAAACAAAACTCAAACCTTAAGGAGAACGATGGTTACTAATTATAGAGTCTTGGGCGTCACCCCCTGGACGCGCCCCCTAATGGGTCCAAACACGATACACGGTCCAATAGACCAAAAGATGGTGTCGCAGCACCCTAACAGATTCTAGACGCTGACTTGTTCCGTTGATTCTAAAGAGCTTTTGATGTGAGACCACATGCATTGGCTTCCTTATCTAATTAGCTTTCCATCCATATATGGATCATCGAAAACGGAGTTCAGACGTGCCCGTGTGACCAGTTTTATGAGAGAACTGGTCCTGGAACCCGAGATAGGCTCGAACTTGATTTGGGCCTCCACCTTGGTGACTCGAACCAGATGAACTTTGGGCCTCCTTCTCGGTTAGGACACCCTCGCTAATCTCCTTGGTCTCCATATGGTTCTCCAAGCATGGTCATATGTATGGAGGTCTATGGCAGAACCGCCTAATCTAATGCCTCACAGGAGTGCTTGTCTTCCCTTAGACACTAAGCACTCGAGGGAGAACACTAAATTACTCGGTTCTGTTAGGCACACCCCAAGGGAGAACCCAAAAATCCATATTTTTGCCATCAGGATCACAAATGAGAGAATAAATCTTACATCATTTAACCATTTCTTACATCACTTTTAATACAACATCAGAGTATAATATTTATTAATATAACAGCGGAATGAAATCATATTATCAGAGTTATGAACAATTTAATTGAACAGCGGAATATAAACATGTGATCAGAGTTACTAGCGGAAATAAATATCTATTCATGACATGATGAAGTATTAATATATAAACTATGACAACAGATTATGAAACTTTCATTTATAAAAGCATTTGGTGAGAGTTATAAATAACAACTACTGATTGCAGCGTAAAGGAATACTCGCTGAGCCCACCAGAAGGAATCTGCATACAAGGGTTAGCTCAAGCATCCACCTGTCACCTGCAACAGGGGGAAATAAAACCCTGAGTACTCAATTGTACTCAGCAAGACTTACCCGATAAGAGAAAAGAAAGGACTCTAAGGATATGCAAAGCTATTTGGTTGTGGGTTTATTGCATTTGCAGGAAGCATTACTAAGCGTGCGTCCTTATATTCGATTTTTATTAATAGCCGCAGTGGTTCATTAACTAACCATTCCATGTAAGCACCTGTGCTACTTTCAAGCAGGTGGTAAGTAATCAGATTTCATTTGTTCATCTTCCATCTTTCATCTTTCAGTTCTTACTACGATGCTAAACCGCAGACAAGCTATACCGGATCTCCCGGCAATTCGCGAATCAATACCCCTAGCTGGGTACCCTAAAAACACATGCCTCACTTGTACCCCAGGCACAAGCAGGACCAACCCATCACTCTCCTGTCCTGGGTGTCTAGGTCTCCGTCCAAACTTGGACTCCAAGCCCCCGCACCTAAGTCCCGGACTCAGTGCAGTGCAAGGACCTCATCCATAAAAAAGAAACCCTGACAGTCAGTCCGAAAAGAGCTGGATCCGCGACAAGAGAGCAACAAGTCTTTCAAGCGCCCATACACAAGTATGTGCTTGAGATAATAAGTCTGTGACCTGCCTAGAGTCTTATGCAATGATCGGTCCTTAACCGACCAGACAGGGAAAAATGGTGTAACCAAGCTATGACCCGGATCCATGGCGACACAACTTCTTACACCCACCAATACCCAAACCATAACCCTGCCCAGTCATCATTTTTCTTTCCACCATTTATATTTTTCCAAGTAATGATAATCCAATAATATATCTCCTATCTCTCACGAGTGACAGGCAATCACTCGACTTCTACCAGGGTCCTGTAGCATAGCATTCTACACGATCCTATCATACTAGTAAGACTCACCGGATAAAGATATATATATGCAAGTGGGTTTCAATAACTCCTTAAAACTTAATGCACACATATAATTTAAACTACAGAAAGTAGGGGTTATGCACCGGGGCTTGCCTGGGTAAGATATATTAAAAAGTTAGTGTCTGCATCTTCAGATCATCCACCATCAACTGGATAGAAGCCCATTGCATCATTTTCTGGAGAGAATACCATTACATCACCTTCAGATTCCCAATCATCCTTCGATCGATCCATTGATCCATCATCATGCCTATATGATATGAATGCGATGCAATGCAAAGATGTAATTAGGCAACTATAACCATGACTCATAAAATACGACATACGCCGCTCGAGTTAATGGGCTAGTTCTAACGACGGCCGTACTTAAGCTACATATACATATTGTCGGATAAGACGTTATTTCCCAACAATTATTTTAGTTATAAACCAAGGTGTTTCCTTATTTTATTCTATCGATTTAATCCTTATTCATAATAGGACATCATTATCTAATTAGCAACTAGTTATTCCTGGAGCTACAAAAATTACAGTGAGTAACTAATTTTGCTAGAAGTCTACTATACAAATTTCAGATTCAACACTATTGCCAATTTATCAGAACAATTCCTACAAGTTATCATTTTACAATATTAAGCATCCCAAATTAATTATATAGCTCCTAAGATTCTTATCCCACTATGTGAACAAATTACACTATTGGACGGATCATGATTTTAGGAACTCAACCAAACTGGTTTGGCATTTTTATGATTTTTCTACACTTTATTCTCAATTTTTGAAAGGCACTGAATTAACAAAAACTAAGACAACGCAACAAGACCAGGCCCGGGTGGCCAACTCGGCCCGTAGGCGCGTGGCGGCCCAGCAGCTGGAATGGCCGGTCCACGTGGACGTGGCTGCGCGCGCAACGGCTAGGCCCAGCGAGGCGCGGCGGCCTAGGCGCACAGGCTTCCGGCCGGCCCTAGCAGCACGGACGAACGTGGCCCAGCACACGGCGGTGGCGCGAACGGCCCAGGTGCGCAGTGGCGCGGCCCAAGCGCCAGCAGCGGCCCAGCCAAGCAAGAGCAGGCCGGCCAGACGGCCCACAACGGAGGCCGGCGGTCGAACCAGCCAGCCCAACTGGCAATCCAAGAATGTGCTGGTGTTTTTGCAAAAATGACCCTACTGTTACCTCTATTCAACTCGAGATCCCCGGACACTATTTAAACGGGTCACGTATTTGCGTAAAGAACCTTGTATAAAATTTTGGCTTGGATTCTCACCCTTCCTTCCTCTTCCAACGCAGGGCACATGGGATAGAGGAGCAAGGGAGCTGAGGAGCTCCGGCCGGCGATGGAGTTGCAGTGGTCGCGACGGCCGGCAAGGGCAGCTCCATGGCACCGACGGCGGAGCACGGGCGAGGCGATGGAGGCAGTGCACAGGGCAGTGAGGACTGCGGTGCGGCCGGGCGTTGTGGCACGGGCACGCGAAAAAGGGCGGCGGTCCAGCGTGGGAATGGAGGGCGGTGCTCGCTCACGGTTGTGCGGGGAGGACTGGCGACGGGCGTAGCCATGGCGGCCGTGGAGCCATGGGGAGCACCGGCACTAAAGGAGCTGTGCACGGCTCAAGGCAAGCGGCTGGCGAGGCACGACTCCTCGACGACGCGAACTCTGCCGACGATGGGCGTGAAGATAAGGCGGTGGGGAGCTCGGCATGACGGCGGGTGCACGTGCGCGGGGAAGGAGTGTGCAGACCAGCGGAGCTCCTGGTATGGGCAGCTACGGGCGCCCAGAAGGGGCAGCGCCCAGGCTCTAGTTCGGCGCGGCAAAAGGGCGCGGGTGCGCTCGCAATGGAGGCAGCGGTGCTGCGGCACGGCACCGGCACCGTGTGGCCCCGGTGGGCGCTGCGGGAAGGCTTCGCAGCTCGGACGAGCACGCGCGCGGGAGAGAGCCGCAGGACATGGGCGCGGACGGCGCTCCAGGCATAGTGTGGAGCTCACGCTCGGAGGTGGGGGGGGCGACCGGACGCCGGTGAGACTGCGGCTGCGAGGGCGGGAGCTCACGGGTCACGGCGAGGTGCACAGACCGAGCGGAGCTCCGAGCATAGGCAGCTGCGGCGTGGTGGCGCGCCACGATGGGGACTTGGCACAGGGTAGCACGGGGCCGAGGAGCGCGCGCGCTCACGCGTGGTGGCCGGCGATGGCAGCGTGACGCTGCGGCCAGATAGCCCTATGGTGGAGGCGTGCCATCGGTGAGCATGCGCGCACGAGAGTGCTAAGGCGGTGGCGGGGACGCCGACGCGCGGGTACGGAGGGAGCCACGGAGAAGCTGTAGGCCCATCGCGGTGGGGCTCGCGAGCGGGGTGGGCCGGCACCGGCGACGGCGCTCCAGGGCCTAGGGCGCCTCCTCCACGGCACAGTAGGAAAGGTGAGGGAGGGGAAAACAACTTGATGCTTGGTAGGTGAGGCTCTGGCTGTTGGCCTGGTAGAAGAAAAAGGAAACAATGTCGGATAGAGGCAGCCGAGGCAGGCAGAGACACTGATGGCTGCCGGAACGATACGCCGGAGCAGGCACATACAAGCAAGGCAGGCCACCGACAAGCGAGGACAGATTGAGACAAGTCACAGCAGGCCGACACAAACGGAGCCAGGCAAGGCAAGCAAGCTCAGAGAGTAGAGACATTCATGACACCGCAGAGTGAAGCGATGGAACAAGCAGTGAGAGAGGGAAAGCAAGAAAGCAGTATACGACAGCAGCAACAGGCAAGGATGAGACCGCGGCGTTGCGACGAAAACAATAACACGACGAGACAACAGAGGTAGATAGCGGTACTGCTCCATTGACGATATCTAGCGAGCCCGCGTACACGGCGACGGATCCGACAACACGACACGACGTTAATAATTCGTATGACGGATTTATTCAGAATCGGAGAGACGCACCACTGTACTCAAACGTCCAGAATGATAGTGCGGCAAGGACAACAGCGCCTTTAAATATATTTTCATATTTCTGCCATGGACGTAAGATATTGGTTTTTAAATTTTAAAATCCGAGAAAAATCGTTTCAGAAGTTTTACTCAGGCCTGAATCGCGGTGCTAAATAAGATCGTAATACCGGGGTGTTACAAGGTCATGTCCTCATCATCTTGTTACACCTCCCACATGTAAATCAAGTGTATCATTTCTATTCCAATTTCTCCAACCACCTTCAACAAATGCAGATTTCTTACTTTTCTCCTTTCTAAACAAGTAGCACACAAAGCAAAATGCTGCTTCCTTCTTGACACTGTATTCAATCCATGGATATTTATAAAACCACATAGGATTGAATTGTCGATTCTATTTCCAATTTTTCTACTTTCAAATTGATGCGCATAAGGTTGGAATGGACCTTTAATAATATATGATCGTCGAACTGCATCTTGATCATTGACTGGATAATTTGCAATGGGTTGTCTTTCCTCCAGATCAAGTGGAAGCCGACTGATATCATAAATAGGTTCTTTTTGGGCAATTGGAGCTGGATTTGGAGGCATTGGAGTTGGAGTTACATTTTCTTCGATCACTCTATCTTGATCTGGTCCATCTTCTTGTTCAGACATTGGAGTTGGAGTTACATTTTCTTCAATCACTCTATCTTGATCTTGTCCATCTTCTTGTTCTTCCATTTGCTCTTCTGGAACAGCTGCAACCACAGAAGGAGATCGAGAATAAGCCTTCTTCTTTAATTCATATTTCTAGAAAAGAGAGGCAATATCACCACTCATCTTCATTTTTAACAAATCTGCATGAGAATTATATGATGTTTCAATTTACCAAACCAATAATCCAATACTGTAAAAAACATATAATTAAAATTAAATCAGTTTTACATACCCATACCCTGTGCACGTTTGTCATTCCTGGCTTGCCAATTACAGAAATGTGGATCCTCCGAATCTCCGATCCTGGCTAAAAGAAAAAGAAGCTGAAAGAAAAAAAAGGAGAAACGTGAGTACAGAGTAGGGCTTTGGCTTAGCAAATATCAATTGAGTCTTCATCTTAGGTTTTTGATGTACACACCTGATCCTAATGGCTACTGGGTTGCTGGTTGCTGCTCACGGCTTAGCGTTTGCCGTCGTGGACTCGAGGTCCTCGTGGAGTCGCCGCGCCCTGTGCTCGATCTCGATGGCTGCACCCGCGCCCTACGGAGGAGAATACACGAACCGTCGGTCTCTCACGAGTCGCGATTCCAGAAGGCTGGCCAAGCGACGTACGCGATGAATTCTCCAGTACAGACTACATGGATGGGCTTCGGTTGGGCTGAGCGCAGGGTGGTCCACGGCCCACAGGGACCACCCTGTAGCTCCGCCCCTGCCGCCAATAGCCCAAATATGATGCCCAAAGAGAACCCAGGGCTGGGAAAAACGATTTGGGCTTTTTATCAGCCCACCCCACGTTCAAGTCAAGGACTTGTACCTTAGTCCTCCTATATATCCAAACAAGTCCATTTATTCTCCAACTTCTGTTCAAATAAATCTTTTTTTTCTTGTGCTAAAAAAAACTTTTTTCCCTGCAAAAACCAGTTCAAAAAGTCTTCTGTCCCAACCTTGTATTATGCCCAAAGATGTCCAAAGATTTGACTATCATTTTGGAGTTTCTGTGGCCAACGTTCATGATGAAACATGGATCAGACGCCAAATTAATTTGATCAGCAGCACAACGACTATTTGACGACCACCCAGCTGATTGATTGTGGTGCTGTGCCTGTCCTCGCGGAGGGTGCCACTGGCAGGTAGGTGGCCCCAGTGACAAAGTTGACAGGCAGGCTGGCAGCAAAGGCAAATGGACGTGCCGACATTGAGAGACAGCGATAGGAGGGCGCCGTCCATGACCGGGATTGCGTGTGGGCCCGGGCAGCCCAGCTGCCCGGCCCGGTAGGTCAGGCAAAAGGACAAATGTCAGCTTTGTATTTTGGCCAAACAATGATCTAGCTTTATCAGCGGTATTTTTTCTTTAGGAAACGAAGTAGATTATTTTATTCCTGCAAACCCTAATTGTATGTGTCGAGTTCATTTTTGTAAAGCGTCGAAATCTTGCAAGGTCAAAAGTTGCACAAAGTTTTCTTTCTGGCGTTGAAAGAACTAGTAAAATGATATGCTGTTGTCTTTGAGCACAGTTCTGGCTATGGTCTGTTCGTTCCATTTGCGCTTTCATCGAGTGAATAATGTGTGGCCTTTGAGCGAAATATGGGGAAATAGAAATCACCAAAACCTATAAACAATAGCACCAGTTTTGATTAAAAGTAAAATTAAGATATGTACGACTTCCTAAAATTTTATCCTCAAGTAAGAATTTGTTTTGTAGAAATTATTAGTTCTGTGAAGTTTTTACTTGGAACCTGATGATGAGGGCCATGTTTAGTTCCACCAAAATCCAAACTTTCGCACTATGAGATTCCCGTCACATCAAACTTGCGGTATATGCATGGAGTACTAAATGTTGACGAAATCAAAAACTAATTGCACAGTTTGATTGTACTTTGCGAGACGAACGTTTTGAGCCTAATTAGTCAACGATTGAACAATTATTACATTACCAAATACAAACGAATGCTACAGTACACTACCGTGCTATACAGTAAACCTGCAGCCTACGATTCGGTGCAACTAAACGAGGCGAAGGTTCTTTATAGGTAGCGTTTGGTTCCTTGCACCGAACCATCAACGCACCAGCCTATCCTGGGTACACACGTGGGACCCGCCTGTCCCACCGTTCGGTTGCCGAACTGAATAAATCGATCCAAGATCGCATCATCCGGAAACATCGAATATTCTCTCGCGATGCTGTATGGTACCGTGCGGAGAAAATGCTCGAACGACGCCGTCCAATAGGCCGGATGCAGCATCTTCTCGCTCACATCTCTGCTCGCCTCCACCTCTTCGCACTCCTATATGTGTTCATATAAAAATTGGTCATAGAGAGCACACACCGAATCTTTTTACTCCTATATGTGTTCGAACTCCTACTCCGAAAAATTCCTGAAGGTCCCATACAGTTATGATCTTGTACTTGTACTAATTTGTACAGTTCCATACAACTATCAAACAAAAATCATGTATCGTTCTATACAAGTAACCAAACAAGCAATATGTACCATCTCATATAGATTCATCTCATCCGTGCTTTATTCATATAGGATGATGCATCCCATCCAAACCAAACTTAGCATAGATGATTAGGAGGAGGTGGAGTTGAGAGTTGAGACTGCGAGTCCAAGAGTAGGGCTTCCTTTTGATTATTGATTTAGGCTATGATTGGATCCATAGAGCTAATAGTTAACCGCTAATAATTAGCTCTTTAGATCCAAACAAATCTAGCTAATTATTAGCTGCATAGTGCATACCCAACTAATAACTCTTTCACTAATTGGACTAAACTAGCTAATAGGAGTATTAGCTATGAACTATTAGGCTAGATAATAATGGATCCAAACATGATCTTAGCTTGAGGTGGAGTATCGACAGAAAGATTTTTTCGGTTTCCTGACTCCTGTTAGCACTTTAGCGGTTGTTTTCTGGTTTAATTTTGTTTGTCGCTCTTGTGCTTGGTCATAAAAACTCTTGTAATATGAACTGAACAAAGAGCTCCCGGCACTCCTCCAAAGGAAAAAGGCGAGCAAAACAGTCTATCCTTGCGACAGATTGATATAAAGGCAACATTTGACTCAAATTTGGGTTCTGTTTCGCCCAGGAGTGAGCTTATTTAGTCGAGTAGTGAGGGTTCAGTTAATCTAATATTCACGTGTCGTCTTCTAACTAGTTCTAAGTAAGTAAGATAACAAATGGTTGAGTTCCATCGCAAAACTCTCGTGAGACTTTTAAAAGGTGCAGATATTTTTCACAATACTTCTCAAAATTTAGGTGTTCTCTAGGGCCCGTTTGAATTCTTAGGAATTAAAATCTATTCTAATAATTATAATATAGGCACATATCAATTAAGTTAATATGGTTGTATACGGAATATATTTGTATACTACTGTTGGACGATATGAGACAGAAACTTATGTGTTGCACTTCTGCTCTAAGTGAGCGAGCCGAAGAACATGATATAAGTTGCAGAGTAGAAATATAGCATGGATGATCTATAGAATTAATTTTTTATTTCACACCCTATGAATTTAAGATAGACTTATATCTGAACTTTGAAATAAGTTGTGGAATGTCTAATTACAAGCCAAGTAGCCTAGTTAATTAAGTAGATTCCATTTCATCTGAAATAAAAGGATCAAACGGCTCCTAACACTATTCATCATATCGCTCGTAACACTTTGTTGATAAGTTTTGAAATTTCTATTGTTTCACAGTACCTTTTCCGACAAGAAAAAGAATCCGACCAGACCAAAGTGGTAAAAAAGGAAAGGGAATATAGATAGATTAATGACGTGGAAATAATCTCCTTCCCAATCAGAAACAACACCACAAAATTAAAGTTATTTTCTTAGTGAAACACTAATATTCTCCAGGAAGTAGAATCGCCGACTAAAACGTAAACACGACAAAACAGACCCTCACCAATGATTACGTAAAACTTTTCTGCCCACAAAAATGGTCAAGCGAAGTAAAGGAAAACCACTCTTGTTGTGGTAGCGATTGACCATGACGAGGACCTTTCTTTTGCCGCTGAAATGACCATCACACACTAAACACCAAAAGAGATAGCCAATAAACACTAAAAGCATCTCAAGGGATCCTTAAAAGTCCTCCCAAAATCAGGTTTTAGCATGGAGCAGAGAAAACTCTCTAATAGCTTCCAGCAATATACAACTTTTTTGGCAGAGCTTTTGAGCAGCTTTAGCTTCAACATCTCTATAGCTCGAGGTTTGCAAAACATCTATGTGAGAAACAACTTCTAGAATGAAGCAACAGGGGGAGTGAAGTCGTTTTTGACTTGTGTGTTAGGTTGATCTCCTCTAACTCGGTCGGGCCTTGACCCCGCGACCTGATCGGGGGCGCCCAACCAATTCATGGTTGGTGGGACCCGTCGTGCAGCGCCACATAAAAGGAGGTGGGGATGCCGGGGCTCGAGGTACGAAGTTCACCGCCGCTACAAACCCACCTACAAACCCTAGTCCGATCGAGAGGGGGCTCTGACGGCGACGGGAAGCTCCACCGCCGCCTCTTGCGCCAGATCCATCGTCTACACCACCGCCAGGACGCCAATGCCACCCGTTCACCAACACCGTCCATGGCGAGCTCCGCATCCGCCAAGCCCGATGATCTAACCCCTGCACCCCTCTCTCTCTTCAGTTCTTGTTCTAGGTCGATCTATGTGTTCTATCTCAAATAGAAAAGGTTCTACCCACTAGATCTACTCCTGGTTGATCCTAAGAACCTAACATTGGTATCAGTTAGCCTAACCCTAGCGTGTAGATCTTTTTTGGGGAAGAATATAGGAGGTGAAACGAATTTCGATTCGGATGAAACCCTAACCCTAACCCTAACCCTAGTAGAGAGGTCGGCGAGGGGAGGGACCTACCCGGGTCTCTTTCACCATCGTCGCCACTACCGTCGTGCGTGAAGGATCCTGCCACCGTGTAGGAAGGAGCACCTGAGCCACCGCCCAGGGAGGCCATGCCACCACAAAGCCTTCACCTCAGGCTTAGGGGTCAAGGGCGTCGCCCCAAGGCCGCTCGACGGCGACGCGCTAACCCTCGGACAAGCGCGCGCGCCGGCGAGGGGCCCCGCAGCGGTGCTACAACTCCTTCCTCCGGCCACCACCCATGGCCGCCACCCTCAGCTTTGGTGTTGAGAGATAAAGGGGAGGGAAAGAATGACCTAGGGTTTGGGGAAGAAGCGACCATCCGGACATTTGTTATCCACCGATCTGCACGGACAACCGTTGGATCTGATCTGATAGCGTTCACTGGTCCAAAGGCTGGCCCAGGCGGGGAAGGTGCTTTCTCGGCCCAGGCCAGGTTGCGGCTTGGGCACGGCGAGCGTAGCGTGCGCGATGGGCCATGGGTCGTGCAACATTAGCTAGGCCAAATGAACAGTAGCAGATGGTTTTAGGTTTTATATTTTTCAGAAGCAATTTTGATGAATTTTGTTAAGTTTAAAAGTTTTCATCTTTGCTCAAATTTGAACCAACGGGAAAATTTATTCAGAGAGTAGATAAGTACTAATAAATGCTTCTGAATATTATTATTTTCTTTCATGTTTCCGCTGCAAAGATGATGCTTATTATCTTCTAATTAAATTCGAAGCAACAGGAGGATTTAATTTTGAAGAGTAGTAATAATTTTTTGTAAATTATGATATTGTTATTTTTTGACCAAAGTTGATGATAGCAATATTATAATTTTTATTCATAATATTTTATGCATTTATTCTATTTTTACCCAATGATAATGTAGAATTAATTTAGAAGATTATTGTATGTTTTTAATTTTAACCAACGTTAAATTACGACATGCAATTATCATGTCAAATGTTTCTTACTTTCTCTGACGTTGTTTTCAGGATACAACCCAATGATGTTTATCTTGTCCATTCCACCTCTAAATGGAAACAACTATAACACATGGCTAGAGAAGCTTGAGATAGCACTTGCGTTGTCCGACAATGATCTAGTGCTAACCTCACACTGTCCCACTGAGCCTGAGGACCCGGTGAGGGTAGAAAATGAGACTGATGTAGCCTTCGCTACACGGCAGTGTGACCATGCATCAGTGAGAATGAAGTACGACTTTGATCGTGCGAAGTGGGATAGTTCAAACCGCAAGTATTTGATGGTGATTAAGGGCTCCATTGAAGATCCAATAGGAGGATCAATCCCAGAATGTACCACCATCACTGAGTGTCTAAAGAAGGTGGAGAGTCAGTTTATTGGCTCTTCAAAGGCTTCTGCAAGCACTCTTATTAAGAAGTTAGTCAATGAGAAATACACTGGTGGAGGGATTAGAGAACACATATTGAAGATGAGCAACACGACATCCAAGCTCAAACCAATGAACATAGGGCTGAAGGTTGAGTTCCTAGTTTATTTGACTTTTGCATCTTTGCCCAAAAAGTATGAGACATTTGTTGTTAATTACAACTTACAACCAGATAAGTGGGACATTGAGAAGCTCATTGCCATGTGTGTGTAAGAAGAGGAGAGGCTTAAGAGCTCACATGGTGACTCCGTCAACCATGTGAAGAAAAATAAAAAGAACTTTAACAACAAGAAAGCTAAACCACAAGGGAAACCTTAGTGGGACAACAGCTCCTCCTCTAAGCCACAAGGAAAGGCTCCACAGAAAGATCACCATCAGAAATCCAACTATGTTCAAGTAGACAAGGACCACATGCAAATGGTGCAAGAAGACTGGACACTACCAGAAGGATTGTCCAGAGTTTCTGAAGCACCTGATGAGAAAAGGTGAGGACATTATTACATTTATAGATGAGTCCTTTTATTTAAGTTATGCGAAATCTACTTGGTGGATTGATTTAGATGCAACTATTCATGTTACAAATTTATTACGTGGATTCCATACGATGAGGACCCTGCAAAGAGGACAAAGATAAATTAAAGTAGCAAATGGAGTCAAAACTAAAGTTGAAGCCATAGGAGAACTCCCATTAGAATTAAATAATGGCTTTATACTTAAGCTTACAGATGTCCTTTATGTATCCTCTTTGCGTAGAAACTTAATAAGTGTTTCAAGCTTAGACGATGATGGATTTGATTGCCCTTTTAGTAATGGCCAATGTAAGATTATGTTTCATCATAAGTGTGTTGGTCTTCCCTTCCGACAAGACGAGCTTTATTTATTATCACCTAGTGAGAATGTGAATGTTGTGAGTACTAAAAATGAGAATGCCTCCTCGTCTATGAATATAAGTAATAAGCGGAAGAGAATTCATGATGTATCATCGAAATTATGGCACTATCATTTAGGCCATATTTCGAGGGAGAGAATAGAATGATTGATTAAGAAATTAATTCTTCTGCCATTAGAATTTTTAGACTTAGAACAATGCATTGATTGTATTAAAAGAAAGTATGTCAAGAAAATAAAGAAAGATGTCAAATGAAGCGTAGGACTTTTAGAAATAATTCACACAGATATTTGTGGTCCTTTTCCTATGAAAAAGAGTGGATGGTTATGATTGTGGCAAAGCCGCCCAAAATAACATGCTTCCGGAGGCACTTGTCTTCCACTAGACACTAAGGACCCCGAAAGACATTGGGCAGTTCCGTTGAGCAGATCCTAAGGGAGAACTCAAAACAATCCATATTTTACATCTAGAATCTAAAATGAGTACGAGCTTATAATACTTAGTCCATTTCATACAACAAGAGTTCTTAGAAATTATTTATTAAAATACCAGAGTTCAGAGTGCGATAATTAAACAGCGAAATAAAAATAAGCATCTAGCGAAAACGATACAAGGATCCGTCTGTGCCCACCAAAAGAATCCTTCATACAAGAGCTACTCCTCAAACTGCACTTGTAATAGGGGTAAAATAAACTATGAGTACACAATGTACTCGCAAGACTTACCCGACTAGTGGGAATAGTTTTCCGACTCTTAAGGATATGATAGGCAATATGGGTTTATTATTTTTTTTATTTGCGAAAAGCATTACTAATAGTTCATCCTTACAGTCAAGTTTTATTAGCAGTCATGATTACTTCATTAGCTAACCATTCTAGGTAAGCACCTATTCTACTTTCAAGCAAGGGTTGAGCAATTAGAACCATTTCACCATCTTTTATCTTCTAACTCTTACTACAGTGCTAGACCATAGCCAAGTCGTACCATCTCACAGAAACGGCGATTCGTGGACCAATGTATCCCATCTGGGTACCCCAAAACACATGACCTGTTTGTACCCTAGGCACAAACAAGACCAACCCATTCCGCTCATGTCATGGGGTCTAGGTCCCCATACAAACTTGGACTCCAAGCCCCCACACTTGAGACCCGGTCACAGTATGGTGCTTAGACCTTCACATTTCCCTGCCTTCAATCAGTCGGTCTGAAAAGAGCCAGAACCCACGACAAGAGCGTAACAAGCCTTCCCGCTCCCATAAGCAAGTATGTGATTAGGATAATAAGTCTATGACCTAACTACCATCCACAGCAACGGACGGTCCTTAATCGACACGAACAGGGAAAACAGTGTAACTAAGCTAAGCCTCATTGGCCGCGGGACACAACCTGTTACACCCACCAATATCCATACCATATCCATGCCTTGTCTCCATTTTTCCTTTGATCATTGTATCATGAGAGTAATTATAATAATCACCTATTGTGAGTAACGGTAGGTTACTCACGCTACCGAAAACCTAAGCATAGCAGCTACTCAAACCTACACTAGTAAGACTCTTAGGATATATATATTTATGTAGGTGGTTTTCATAAAATTCCTATAACATAAATGCACATCATATATATATATATATATATATATATATATATATATAGTGATTATAAAAAATAAAGGGTATGCATCGGGGCTTGCCTTGGGCAGGCGGGTTGTCAGCTATGTTAGTCGTCAGTGGCTGTGAGGCTTCCTCCTGTACGAGGACCTCCTCCTCGATCACCTCCTCGTACTCCTGCTCTTCGGCGGTCATGAACTCCACCAACTAGTTCTCTACATGCATGCAATGATGATGCAGCACTTAGTATTTTAGCAACAACAACTCTTAAAATAAGAATACACATGCAAAGCTACTAAGCTACCTCTAATGACTAAGATACTAAGCTAATCATTATGTCTACCAAATAGATTTCAAGCTCACCCTACAAGTGCTTAACTTTTATAAACCAATATCATGCCATTATTCCTTTAGCCTTAATGGGTATTAACTACCTATTAAGTAGTCTATTCTAGGGCTATAAAAATTACATTGGATACATAATAATACAATGAAGCTACTATAAAAATTTTAGAGTTTTTGCTATCACCAATCTACCACAAGAATTCCTATAATTATTAATCAAAATAATACTAAGGATCTCAACTATTTTAATGCTCCTTAGCATCCACACAAATAATACTAAATATCTTTTGCAAGTGATCTAGATTGAACCAAATTGGGATAATGATCCTCACTTCACATGGTTGCACCCCAACCTATCTAAAATTTAAGCTCGTCTTTTGTGCTAGTTGTTGACAAAGGGGGAGAGAAATTCACAAAGATAGTAAGATAGGGGGACCAAACAAATGAAATAACATTATAAAGGGATCAGTCATCAAAATCAAAATTGTACACAAGTAGGGGGAGCAAGCTCATAAACTTGTATGTTGCATTTGAATGTGCATTTCATATATTTGCTTGCATGGCACAAGTTTTAAATTTCAATATCCATGTTTGTGTGGTGTATGCTAGTTGTAGGTTTAAATGATGAAATAAAAAAAACTAGCATGCATAGGTTAAGTAATTAGACTTATGTTCATTTTATGAAAACTAGACCCTTACTTCTAATGTTGATCTCATGGGGTATTCTAGTTTTTGTGTATGTTTAGTTACTAATGGTGCTAAGGATGGTATATTGGTGCACTTCGATTGGTATCACGCTTCAAAGGTCCATCTTTTATACCTTAGCATCATTTGGTAGATATTGACTCCTATATTTTCTATCTAAACATATATGCAAGCTATAATCCAAACTCTTAGCACATATGTAGGGGAAGCAATTGCTACCATATGGGATTCATAAAATGTGTCCATATCCTTTTACACATGGTAAATATGATTGGGCAAGCAACATGGATTCAAATGAATTTCAATTCATATCTTTGTGAAAGGGTTGTCATCAATTACCAAAAAGGGGAGATTGAAAGCTCTAGTTTGATTTTGGTGAATTGATGAAACCCTAAGTGCTAACCTAGTTTATCAAAGTAATTATGAGATAGGTAGCACTACTCCAAGTGAAGAAGCAAATTAAGATCATGACATGATGATGGTGATGGCATGGTGATGATAAAATGCTTGGACTTAGAAAAGAAGAAATAAAAACAAAAAGCTCAAGGCAAAGGTGAAATTTGGTAGGAACTTTTTCGTTTTAGTGATTGAGACACTTAGCGAGTGTGACCACATTTAGGATCGATAGCCATACTATTAAGAGGGGTGAAACTCATATCAAAATGTGGTTATCAAAGTGCCACTAGATGCTCTAACTCATTGCATATGCATTTAGGATCTAGTGGAAAGCTAACACCCTTGAAAATGTTTGTGAAAATATGCTAACACACGTGCACAAGGTGATATACTTGGTGGTTGGCACATTTGAGCAAGGGTGGAGAAGTTAGTGAAGTAAAGGAGGTGATTGTCACTACAAAACAGTGACCAGACGCTAGTCACATAGTGACCGGACTCGGGGGAGCAGCGTCCGGTCATTTATAAAAATTAGTGGAGTGCTCGGGCTACTCTCGGTCTGAGACTGGATGTAGGTGACTGGACTCTAACTGAACACTATTCAGTGGCCGGTCCTGCTGATGTGGCGGCGCATAGAGAAGAGGATGAGTGACTAGACACTGGGCGAGTCTGGTCGGGCGTAACCGGATGTGTTCGGTCGCAAAAAAACATCTCTGGAACTTTACTGGAAACGACCGGACTCCAGTGATGGAGCGTCCGGTCACTTTGAGAAAAGCAACCGGTCACTACTTAACACATGGCGCAAAGTTGACTAGCCATTGAGATCACGTGGACGAGGTCAAACCGAGGGGCCATGTGGCACGCATTGTGCGACCGGACACTGGGAGGTATGCGTTCGGTCGCCCCAACCTGCGTGTCTGGTCGATGCACAGTGGTATGCTTTGTGAGCCCAATGGCTCTATTCATGGGGGCTATCTATTTAAGCCCCATGGCCGGCTCAAGCTCACTCTCTTGGCCATTTGCATTGACTTAGCAACCTTGTGAGCTTAGCCAAAGCCCTCCCACATATCTCCATCATTGATTCAACATCTTTGTGAGATTGGGAGAGAATACAAGTGTATTGCTTGAGTGATTGCATCTAGAGGCACTTGGTGTTTGTGTTTCACTGTGGGATTCACTTGTTACTCTTGGTGGTTGTTGCCACCTAGATGGCTTGGAGCAGTGAGGATTATCGAGCAGAGGTTGGTGACTGTCTCTGGCTCCAATTATGGTGATTGTGAGGGGTCTTGTGCCTTTCTCAGTGGAGCACTGAAAGGTAACTCTAGTGGATTACTCGTGTCATTGAGTTACCTCACTTGTGGGTAGGTTCTTGTAGTATCCAATTATGTGGACAAGGTTCGTGCAACACCTATTAGCCACCAAACCACCAAGTGTTGGTCGACACAACGGGGACTAGTGTGCCGGCAAGCACGTAAACCTCAGGAGAAAAACATTGGTTGTCTCTTGCCCTTTGGTATTCTCCCGGTGATTGATTTAGTATTCATCTTGTGATTGGTTCACTCCTCTACATGGCGGTATAATCACCTTACTTACTCATTTACATTCCCGCAAACTAGTTGTAGCAAGCTCTTTAGCGTAGCTAGAATTGAGAGCTTGCTTTGTAGCTTAAGTGCATCTAGTGGAGCTCTTTAGTGTAGCAAGTGTGAGAGCTTTTAGTGAGTAGTCACTTAGTAAATGGTGTGTCTTGTGATCATAGTAACTAGAATTGTTGGATAGATGGCTTGCAACCCTTGTAGAGCTAGAGTGAGTTTGCTTTTTGCTATTTGTCATACTAATCAAATTGCTCTAGTTGGTTTGTAGATTTTTAAATAGGCTATTCACCCCCCTCTATCCATATTAGAACCTTTCAAGGAGGAGCATGGTAGCTTGAGAAATTAACTTTGAGGAGAAGCGGGTATATGTGCCCACTCTGATGGTTCAAGAGCCATTTTTCTCGCTATATGTTGTTGTTGCACCAACAGTATAGGACACTGTAGTGACAACACCTGTTGTTAGTTCTTCCATGGCAACAATAAATGAACATGATTAACATGTCCTTCAGGATCCTATAGAACCCATTGTCACACATGAGGAAGAGAAACAACAGCCCCATATGGAACAAGCGCCCACTAATGAGGCCCTCAGAAGGTCTCAAAGAGCCAAAAAAGCAGCTATTCCTGATGACTACGAAGTCTATGAATGTGAAGAATTTCAAATGGAGGGTGATCCCACCTCGTTTGAAGAAGCCCTAAGAAGCGCTCACTCATCGAAGTGGCTTGAAGCCATGCAAGATGAAATGAGATCAATGAGTACCAACGATGTTTGGGATTTAGAAAAAATTTCTAAAGGAGCCAAAATAGTAGGCTATAAATGGGTCTACAAAACTAAATATGACTCCAAAGGAAATGTGGAAAGATTTAAAGCGCGACTTGTAAGGATTCTCCAGTCTCATGTAAGGATTCTTTTAGAATCATAATGGCATTAGTGACACACTACAATTTAGAATTACATCAGATGTATGTAAAGACAACTTTTCTTAATGGGGATTTGAATGAAAATGTTTATATGGCACAACCAAAAGGTTAAAAGCTCTAGTTTGGTTTTGGTGATTGATGAAACCCTAAGTGCTAACGTAGTTTATCAAAGTGATTATGAGATAGGTAGAACTACTCCAAGTGATGAAGCAAATGAAAATCATGACATGATGATGGTATGGCATGGTAATGATCAAATGCTTGGACTTGGAAAAGAAGAAAGAAATACAAAAAGCTCAAGGCAAAGGTGAAACTTGATAGGAGCTTTCTTGTTTTGGTGATCGAGTCATTTAGCGAGTGTGATCACATTTAGGATCGATAGCCATACTATTAAGAGGGGTGAAACTCATATCAAAATGCAGTTATCAAAGTGCCACTAGATGCTCTAACTCATTGCATATGCATTTAGGATCTAGTGGAGTGCTAACACCCTTGAAAACATTTGTGAAAATATGCTAACACAGGTGCATAAGGTGATACACTTGGTGATTGGCACATTTGAGCAAGGGTAAAGAAGATAGAGTTAAAAAGGAGTTGAATGTGTTGGTCACGGGGTGACCGGATGCGTCCGACGTGCGGACCAAAAGCGTCTGGTATCTTCCTAATGTGACCGGATGTGTCCGATATCCATACTGGATGCGTCCAGTATTCTGGCCAGACACGACAAAGTTGACCAGACTTTGGGTCATAGCAGTGACCGGACACTGAGAAATCACTATTTAGCGTTTGGTTGAGGTGACGTGGAGGGCAGGTGATTGGTCCAGAGTGGACTGAATGCAAGGGTGCGTCCGGTCAGCCACACCGGACATGTCCAGTCGGCCTTGAGTGGCTCTAGGAGCTCTCTAGAAGCGTCCAGTATGAATCAGCAGGTCTCGGGTTTTTAGTGCTATAATTTATCGGACGCTGGGAGGGTCCGGTTTGGTGTGACCGGACATGTCCGGCCAGCCCAGAGCAGCTCTAGGAGCTCTTTGGACTTGACCGGACGCTGCGTCTCTCGCGTCCGGTCGATTTCTAACGGTGCGTCCGGTCACTAGCATTACTGTGCGTAGAGATAGCCATTGGGCATGAATGGCTAAACAATTTGAAAGGGACACATGGCGGTCTAGCTACAACTGGACGCTATGACCAGACGCAACGACCGGATGCATCCGGTCACCCACCGGATGCGTCCGATGCACACGACCGGTGCGTCCGGTCATCCCGCAGTCAGCCCAATAATTGAGCCAGTTTGGGGGTATCTATAAATATCATTTGGCCTACTCTAGCTCACTCTCTTGGCCATTTGCATTGACATAGCAACCTTGTGAGCTTAGCCAAAGCCCTCCCACTCATCTCCATCATTGATTCATCATCTTTGTGAGATTAGGAAAGAATCCAAGTGCATTGCTTGAGTGTTTGCATCTAGAGGCACTTGGTGTTTGTGTTTCACTGTAGGATTCTCTTGTTACTCTTGGTGGTTGACGCCACCTAGATGGCTTGAAGCAGTGAGGATCATCGAGCAAAGGTTGGTGATTGTCTCTGGCTCCAATCATAGTGATTGTGAGGGGTTCTTGACATTTCCCCGACGGAGAGCCAAAAGGTACTCTAGTAAATTGCTCATGGCTTTTATGATCCTCATCTTGTGTTGGTTGTGCGGCACCCTATTGAGGGTTTGGCATGTGATGCCAATTAGCGCATGAACCTCCAAGTGAGTGAATCGCCACAACAAGGACTAGCTTGTCGGCAAGCAAGTGAACCTCGGTAAAAAATCATTGTGTCTTCATTTGATTCCGATGTGATTGGTCTTCATTGGTATTCATTCTTGTAATTGATTGGTTCATTCCTCGACTCAGCGGTATAACCATCTTGATCTCTCTCTTTACATTACCGTAAACTAGTTGTCAAGCTCTTTAGTGTATCTAGTCGTGAGAGCTTGTTAGTTTGGTTAGTTTGGATGTTTAGTTAGCCTTTGAGAGCATACTAACTTAGTGTAGTGACATAGCCATTGTGTGTATAGAGACTATAGAAACTAGATTTGTGGTAGGTGGCTTGCATTTTTAGTAGGCTAGTGCAACACTCGCTTCGCCTCATATTTGTCTAACCGTTTTGCTAAGTGTTGTTGTAGAAAATTTTAATAGGCTATTCACCCTCCCTCTAGCCATTAGGACCTTTCAAAGGTTTTGTCATAAAAGAAAAATAACATATGTGATGCCGCCTGAAGAAATCTATTTATGGATTAAAACAAGCCTTTAGACAGTGGTATTTAAAGTTTGATGGAACGATAAGGAAGTTTGGGTTTAAAGAGAATGTGGAGGACAATTGCATTTATGCAAAGTTCAAGAATGGAAAATTAATTTTCCTAATCCTATACATGGATGACATCTTACTCGCTAGTAGTGATGTTAATCTACTACTGGAGACGAAGAAGTTCTTGTTCTCAAATTTTGATATGAAAGATCTCGGTGAACTTTGTTTGTTTTAGGAATAGAGATTCACCAAGATAGAAGAAAGGGGGTTTTAAGATTATCGCAAAAGGCATACTTAGAAAAGGTTCTAAAGAAATACATTATGCATGCGTGTAAGCCTTCACCTGCTCCCATAGTCAAGGGTGATAGTTTTGGAGAATTCCAATATCCCAAGAACCAATATGAGATCGATTGAATGAAAGTGGTTCCATATGTTTTAGCTGTCGGAAGCACAATATGCTCAAGTATATACACGCCTGACTTAGCTTTTGTTACCGGAATACTTGGCAGATATCAAAGTAATCCAGGAATAAAACACTAAAGAATGGTAAAGAAAGCTTTGCGTTATGTGCAAGGCACAAAAGGCTTCATGCTAACGTATAGAAGATCTAATTCCCTGTAGATAGAGGGGTATTCAGATTTAGATTTTGTGGGAGATATAGATGATAGAAAGTCCACATCAAGCTATGTATTTACTCTCGTAGGAAGAACTATATCGTGGAAAAGCTCCAAGCAAACCGTCACTGCATCATCCACGATGTATGCCGAATTTGTAGCATGTTATAAGGCCACGGGGCAGGTGAACTGCTAAAGAAATTTATGCCCGAGTTGAAAGTGGTCGACGATATTCATAGATCACTCAAGTTATACTGCGACAATGAGTCAGCAGTATGTTATGCTCACAACAATAAGTCAAGTGGTGCTACCAAACAAATTGACATAAAGTTTTATGTTGTGAAAGACAAAGTCTAGGATCATTCTATCAGTCTCGAGCATATAAGTACAAAGAAAATGCTTGTGGGTCCGCTTACAAAAGGCTTACCGCCCAATGTGTTCAGAGAACACTTAGCTGGCATGTGTTTATGGAAAAGCCTATGATCCCTAGACAATAAGAGCCTAGTTGAGAATATGTTTCAAAACAGAGAAGTGTATTGTAGCTGTTAATCTAATGGTACTAACCATTGTGATGAGGCACACTCTATGCACTAATATGTGATGGAATGGGAAAAGAGATAAGTATTTTAAGTTTAAGTCATAAGTTCGGATCAAGGGGGAGAATGTTAGGTTGATCTCCTATAACTCGGTCCACCGACCGAGTCGGGCCTTGATCCCGTGCCCTGATCGGGGGTACCCAACCAATTCATGGTTGGTGGGCCCACGTCGCGCAGCGCCATATAAAAGAAGGTGGGGTGCTGGGGCTCGAGGTACGAGGTTCACCGCCGCCGCAAACCCACCTACAAACCCTAGTCCAATCGAGTGGGGGCGTTGATGGCGACGGGAAGCTCCATCGCCGCCTCTGCGCCACGTCCATCGTCTACACTGCCGCCGGGATGCCACTGCCACCCCTTCACCGACACCGTCCATGGTGAGCTCCGCATCCGCCAAGCCCGATGGTCTAACCCATGTGCCCCTCTCTCTCTCTCTAGTTCTTGTTCTAGGTCGATCGATGTGTTCTATCTCAAATAGAAAAGGTTCTACCCACTAGATCTACTCCTGGTTGATCCTAAGAACCTAACATTGTGCAGGTGAAGCCACCAGAACATGGCTTCTATGACTTCAGCAGCTTTCGTGAGCTTGTGCATTGAAGCCGCATTTTGGCTTCTCCTCCTAAAGAAGCCCATAAACTTATAATTTTATGCATATCCTAGAATTCATGATTGGCTCCTCACTTATCCACCCCTCTTTCGTGTGCTCCCAATCAACAATTCGGCGTGGGAACCCTAGTTCCCTACCCTTAAGGTGGCTAGGGCCCGCTATGGCTTGGTGGAGGTTGATTGGAGGTGCTTTGTGGTGGCGGTCGGTATAATAGGAGACGCGATAATTAGTCAAAGTATGAAGACCGTGAAAATCATGCGCTAGGTGGGCCACAAATGGGTTTTCATTTTTTTAGGAGAAAAAAACAGATTGTTTGAGGAGGGTGTTTTTTTCTTCCAATTAGTTTTTGACAACATCTAGATAACAACTTTTGTGAGTGTCTTTACTAAACACTATACTCCCTCCTCCCCTAAATAACTGTCGTTTTCGTTTTCCGAGAAACAACTTTGACTAAATATATATATATAAAATATTAATATTTATGGTACAAAATTAATATCGTTAGATAGATCGTTGAATCTATTTTTATAATAAATTTATTTGAAGATACAAATGTTGCACGTATTTTCTATAAATCCAGTTAAACTTACGGCACGGAAACCAAAAGCAACAGTTATTTAGGGAAGGAGGGAGCATGCTCTAAGCAACAAAAGGTAGAATACTTTCAACAATACAGTGATCACAATCAACAAATTTGGCAATTTTCAAGTTCACGGGGATTTGATTCTCGACAATGGATCAGAGTTTAAACCATGGTCAAGTTCTAAATGTTTCAACCCTTTCCTCTTTTGGATTCACATTAATGAGCCATCTATGTTGCGATATGTAATCTAAATAAAAGTTGTGTGGAAGGCGTATAACTTTTCTCCTTCTCTGTTCCTGATCATTGAAAGTGTTGGCACTATTGAGAATCCAACAAAAGGAGGCAGTAGAAAACATGACTTCTCGTCTTATTTGGCAGCAGCAGTAGAAAGTTGAGTTGCCAGCTACCAAGGGCACAATCGGGAGCCTTGTTTAATGTTGGGTAAAATACATTTCTCAACCTGCACGCTGCACATCACTCTGATTTTGAACCGTGAACAATGGAACCAGATAGCGGACACCCTCTAACTGTCAAAATAGGACAAATTTTGTTCTCAGAAACGCTTCGTAGGTGGTTTTCTATTTTCTAAAAATAATAAAAATCTGGTTTGATCTCTAAACATTATCATTAATTTGTTTTTAATTAGAAAATTATCAAACTAGTTCCAATTTCCTTCTAAAAATGTTATCTATTTGTTGGTGCTCTATTTAGAGTTATTATTTGTTTTAAATAAATATTGAGCACGATTACAAGCAATAAAGCAGTAGAAACAAAAATAAACTAGTGCCAAATAACAACATGTAGATCATAAACAAATAGATAATATTTTTAGAAGAAACTTGATACTAATTTGATAATTTTCTAATTTAAAATAAATTAATTATGAATTTTTAGAGATTAACCAGATATTTTAATTAATTTTTAGAAAACAGAAAACGAAACTAGTCTAAGGATTAAATTTGTTTGGTTTAGACAGTTGGAAACTAGCCTAAGGATCAAATTTGTTTGGTTTAGACAGTTAGAAGGTGTCCATTACCCGATTTTATAGGTCATGATTGAAAATCGGGCTGACTTGCAACTTGATGGTTGAAATTATACTTTACCCTTTAATGTTTAATATTGGTGTCAACCAACTTGAACGGCAGTATCTCCATGGTAAGGCTTCTTTCTTGACTAGTATATCATAACCATAGCTGAACTCATGCATGACCCTCTAGGGAATTAATTACACACCATCCGGGCATGTATTTACACCACACGCACATGAGACAAAGAAATCAAGATGGAGCAATCTAGAGCGAATCTAATTACAGATAAACAACCCTCCAGTCCACATATTGATCTGAGAATGAAGATGTTCAGGGCCTCACAGTTCTAAATTTTTTTCTTTCAATTTTCATCACTACAATAGCACATCATCATATTCTGTCCTTCTCCTTCTGCGAGATACAACGCCGGAGAAGAACAGCAAACACAATCGCAAGGAGGAAAAGACTTAAACTTTGAACGCAGCATAGCAGTAGCAGTTCCTCAAAACTCATTTTCCATGCAATTTTCCAGGAACCTAGGGGCTCCATTGGAGAATAGCTCTGCACATTCTAAGGAATGCAATGATCGGAACATGTCGATCGACCTATATATATCTCCCATCACCGGTCAAGAGGCTCCGTTTGATCCTTGATGACCTGGCCCTCGGACACCTCCGCGAGCGACTTGAGGTTGCACTTGAGCAGGGCCTCCACAAAGTAGCAGGTCTCGTCCTTGGTGTTGCCGTCGGGGACGTCCACCACGAAGGACTCGATCACGAGCGTCCCTGGCCGGCCGTCGATGACCTCGGGGTGGACGGTGAGGATGGAAGAGTAGTTCTGCAGGCAAAGGAAGAAGATGACAAGCAGATGAATTAGACTAGTCGTCAGCGCACATGCATACCGGTGGCGTTCTCCCAACCAACCCAAGGGGCGGATAATAACTAAACTACATATCTATCCTCCCTTGCGTTTGGATTCAAACAAGTCACAAGTGGCATCTAACCATTATCCAAGTGCAATGCATGTGACCATGGCCACTTGTTGCCAGCCATCGCTAGCAAGCTGATGAGAGCAATAACGGATGGAGCACGACAAGCGAGTGACAGGTCCTCATGCAAGGAATTCAGCATGTAAGGTCAAAGGATGGCAAGTCAGTGCCATACTTGTTAGTCCAAGGAGTTGAGAACATACAAACATCACCCAGTGCATAACAACAATCGGTGCTTGTTTTTTGGGTTAGACGACAACAGTTAGTTTGTTGGGGTTATCACTTGATGAGGATGGCAGCACATCAAGATGCATCTGGCAGTGTACTCCAGGATGAGGTGGAAAATATCTCATCGTCATGTTCAACCACTATGGGCTGAGCGAGGTATGTGCTTTGCAGTTGAGCACTAATCTAATAAGTATAGTGAAGTAAGCCCACCATTATTTGTGCATGAAGCATATTATTCTTTATTATCGTTGGTGAGTGGAGCAGGGCACGACAATAGATGCCGAGCACATACACCTGTCAATTGTTTCAAGCAGACTCCGGTTGCAAGTACAGGTTCACTGTACTCGATTGTTTACTCGAGGGAAAGTTACTACAGGAAAATACTGGGAATCAACCTGCCATGTGCGCACGGTTTGACCATGCAAAATGAACTAATAAACATTAAAAAGGGATTAGTCCTATCATGTATTTCATTGCGTATATGTTACGAAGTGCAGCAAAGACTAAGACCAGTTTTAGCAGAGTTTTACTGAATGCAAAATAAAACACACAGCGGTCGTTAGGCAAATAAATCTGTGATAGCTAGATGAAGGTAGGTGACGACTTTTCGACATAAGTATGTCTAATCAATGAACAATCCTGATGATATATAGTACATATGACCACTAAACTGCTTGTTTTCTTAAGCATATATGCATATCAGTCACAGAAGAAGTTGCGCACAAGAAATCATTATCAGTTTTGATGCAAGATATATACCAATTCAACAAGTCTGCATGCTGGAATTGGAACCACAAACCAAGCTAGCCTTAATCGAAGGAACTGCATGTAAGATGGACAGCATAGATACATCAAGAACAAAACATACCTGCAGCCTGTGATCACCTCCAACAAATCTGACGCTGAGTATGTGCTCGTTGTCATCCAACAGCTCCAGCCTCTCTGTGCTTCTTGTGGCTGGCAGCCCAGACTTGACATTGACCTCCCTGACACTACCAATCTCAATGTTCCCCTTCATTTCACACCGGCTCACAAAGGGCTTGAAAAGCTGTGGTTGATCAAACCGCCTCACTAGAGACCAGACCTGAGAGAGAATTACTTGATCAGGTACTAATTGTAATGATTAAGCAGGTGACCAAGATCAATCCTCACTCATGTATATACATGTAACAATCGAAGAAATAAAGCTTCCAACAAATAGGTCTCGATTGCTATTAAGTAGTATTAAGTGTGCTTCCAACAAAGACCCTAACCGGCAGGCTGTCCTATCAATGTACAGCTGAACGATGGCCACAAATTATCACAGGAAAACGGCAGGAACGGTGTACAAGTCAACTAAACACAATTGAAGAATATGACAGCTCTTCGAATCAGAGGTACAGTACACAATTATAAAATGAGGCCTAGAGCCCTTGAGGTTGCTATGGAGCGTGTATACACATATTCACATTTGGAAATGAGGCAGCATCCTTTTGGAATATGCTGATAACTTGGGCAGGAAAGTCGGCCAAAAATGATGATTTCCTTCGAAATAATCAACTCTAGTGCATCGCATAATTCTGCAAAAGCTGATATTTTTTTTGCAAGATTAGTTTGCATCTAATCTCCTGGCGAGTGCTGTGCTGAACCCACATCCAAAGGAGTGGAGTCCAAGTGAAGCATATCTCCCTCCACCACCGCAATCTCTATTAGATTACTTGCAGAATAAAGCTACAAAACTTCAAAGCCTAACGCAGGCCAGCCAATGCATGAACACCGAGATAGAAACCCCAAAATAATCTGGCGAAAAGCAGATTCAGCGGGGATCTCGAGGTGGGGGGTGGGGGAAGCATCTTCCCACGTGAGACGGAGGTTCAGAAAGGCGAATTAAAAATCCTCGAGGCTTTGTGTGTATCATTTGCCTTTGCCAACAGCACCAATCATGCATCTCATGTTCATCTTTCTTTCTTGTAAGAGAAAGCCTTGGTTGGACTGGTGCAAAAGCTGGACGACGAACGAACGATACAGGAAAAATTCACAGGTTCCTTGGCTGGAAACGGAAATCATAGCTTCCAGCGAAAGCGACGACGTGGGTCCTCCGACCAATCGCATGAAAAAAAAAGGAGGGCGAAGAGAGAAACTAGCAGGAAGGAGCAGGGCCGGTTCAAGACGGTCTCTCTCCAAATCGGGCATCCATGTTCCCGACTGAAGAAATGGGCCAAACGAGTGGGTGACTCGGAACAAGTCGGCATCTTTCCTAATCGAGGAGCGGCGCATCAGCACTCCAAAACCGGGCGGGGCCAAACAAAAAGGAGAAATCAAGAAACCGATCGAAACGATGTCTCTGCGGCGGATCGACTGGGCAACACAACAACAACCTGCTAGCCATGGAACATGGAAACAGCACGGCACGGAGAAAAAGCATAGCAGCAGCAATAGCCGAGATTGATACTATTTGATTCAGCAGCACGGAAGAAAAGAAAGGGGTTGAGAGGCAGGCGCTCACAAGGTGGACGGGCGCCTTGATGTGCTTGGCGACGGCGGAGGAGCACTGGTGGTCGCGGGGCTCGTGCCGGTGGAACCGCCGCACGTAGTCCGTCTCCATGGCGCGCAGGTCGCACCGCAGCTCGTCCGCCAGGCGCCACCGCCGCGGCTCCTGCGTCTGCCCTCCTCCTCCTACTACTCCCACGCCTCCGTCCATCTCCACCATCACCGCCGCCGCCGCAAGCAAGACAGCCACCACGCTCGCACAGCCCGGTAATGGAGGCGACGACAGGGGCTTGTGCCGCAACGAGCAAAAGCAGACGACGAGCTTAGGTGCGGAGGAGGTGGGGATTTGCCTTTGCTTTGCTTGGCTTGGTTTGTTTATGCCGCGACGAGCCCGAGAGGGAGGGAGAGGGAGAGGGAGAGGGAGAGAGGCTGAGCGGGGAGGAACGACGACGACCCCTGGATGGCACTGCGGCCGCAGCCTCAGGTGTGGTTGTTATGCTATTGGGCGCTTGCAAGCAAGGGCCTACAAGAATTAGGAATGCCAGATATGCCCTCCACCACTTTTGCTTCAGTTCAAGGTCGCTCGTGAAAATGATGGGTGGCCCCATGACATGAGGGACGGCATTATCTCGTTGCCTTTTCTTTTTTTGTTTGGAGATAGGTGCAGATATGTTTCTTTTTCCTAAAACTAGGTCCCATGTCGCATAATGGTGTTCTTAAGCTACTGGAGAGCAACGTTAGAAGATGGCTAATAATTTAGCGGGTTGCTAGTTATTTGTTACTGTCGTATATATAACCAATCTAGCAATTCACTCATATAATAATTAGATAGTGTTGTATAGGACCTGTTTAGCTTACGTCTAATATTGCAGAGCCATAGTAAGAGCGGCGCCAAGAGTGCCGTGGATGTTTCCTTTGCCACACTTTTGGCAAGGTGTGGCGTAGAAAATGAACTAGGGCCATGTCTTCACGCCACGGCACGCCACAAGTGTCGTGCACCCAACCAAATGGTCACCGAAACTGTGGCGCGAAATTTGCGGTGAGGTGCCACCGCCATCCAAACGTGCCTTATACTACACCATTAATTAATATATGGTCCATCTCATTTTCTTGGAGTATCTTAGTTCATTGTAAAGTTTGTAGCTTGTTTATTTTCTCTCCTTCATCTCAATATAAATCTAAAGTGGCAACTTATGCATTCTACTTATAGTATCTTGTTGTACTTGTTCTTATGGCATATATCAAGACAATAAATATGGGTTCTATAAGATACCATGTATTGGCCGACCTAGGAATTGGTTAAAAGAGACTGTGACCAAAATTTAGTGGTGAAATATAGCTCAAAGTTAAAGGGAGATTTTTAGGGATGAAACAAGACTTCAAATACTAAATGGATATAATACTCAAAGTCAGATTTCTAATATGTATATGGGATGGGTGTGAACACCCAACATGTTCAACATTGTTCTTATCCTGCTCTGAATAGTGATGTGTAATATCTATCGTCTATCGACTTGGGGCGTGTTTGGGGCCGCGTTTTCTGTGGTGGCGGCCAAAACAAGCAAAGAATCGCGCCAAACGCCCTGCGTCACGAGCGATCTTTTCTCCTCACACGGCATCCGCACTGCAAAATGAACTAGAGCCACGTCTCCCGTGCCATGGTACGCATACCGCACTGTGCGGTTTGCAAACGCCATCCCAAACACGCCCTTGGTTTTATCCTTAGAAATTTTCATTTTCCACAGCGGGAAGTGGAGTGGGGGTTCATTCTTTTGTTTTACAGGAACACAAGGGGATACAATGCCAAAGTCTTGGTCCTTCTTATTTTGTATAGTTTGTATTGCAAGTCTAAATCTATAATTTTGGTACAAAATAGAGCACAAATATTCAACTTTCAACCTGATGGGACAAGGGGTTGTTCCTGATCTTTTGGTGAGTGTGGATAAACTCGATTTGGGTGGATTCGACGTTGGCTGTCCGACTACAACGACCACAAGGTTGCTGCGCCTTAGCAACAGGTACACCGGCTTCGATTATGATGTTCTTGCCGTGCCAAGAACACCATGAACCTGCAAGCAACCGAGAACAAGCAAGAACAGGATGAACAAGCAAATAACTCACGGATTTAAGCCAAAGGCTGAATCTGAATCACAAGTTGGGGTCTTGAATCAAGCAAATCGGGTGGTCTAGTCGACACACGCGTTTACAAGGAAGAAGCAGTAGCTATCTTGCATCTAAACAAAACCCACCCTCATTTTGATGGCTGCTGGTTCTATTTATAAGGAGGAGAGCACAAGAGGAAGTGGGAAACCCTAATCTGGGCGTCCCTCAATGGGCTGTAGTCAGTACAAGGCCCAGGCCCAAGCTATAGGTCTGTGCGTCCTTTTGCTTGCTGCGCACAGCTTCGGTAGATTCTGATAGTGGGGTTGGACCCATCTGAAAGAGGACGATGCGCTCTTTCCAATAAGTCAAAAACCAGCTTCATTGAATCTCGTATCAAGGAGTTATGGTACTTTTGATGGAGTGTTTCCTGCTGTCTCGAGATGAGCTGAGCGCCCCATTAATGATGATTCCCACTTGTTCGGCTGCTCCATCCTCATCATGGGGTCTAAACATGAGGCAATGGGGTCTTGACCAACATTCCTAAGAATAAGACAATCATCACCATGATTTAGTAGCATCCAATTCTGAGACGAGTTTGTATGAACAGCGAGGAATGACTTTACCTAATAATTAAGTTGTCGTGCTCGAGCTCTTGTCATCGGACCTTGTTGTGCAGCAGGTGTGGTTGTATCAATGGAAGGGATGTCCTCATCATCCTCCCCTTCTTGCATTTGAGTCGTCCTCGACTCTAGTTCATCCTCTTCTCCCCAATATGGCTTCAAATCTGCAATGTTAAATGTGGGGCTAACCCCAAAAGCTGCAGATAGCTCAAGTTTGTATGCATTATCATTAATCCTTTCTAACACTTTAAAAGGACCATCGGCTCTAGGCAGCAACTTAGACTTTCGCAAATCAGGGAACCTATCTTTTCTCAAATGGAGCCAAACTAGATCACCTGGTTCAAAAATGACATGTTTCTTCCCTTTGCTACTAGCTAGTTTATACTTCGCATTCATGCACTCTATTGTCTCTTTAGTGGTTTCATGCAATTTTAAGATCAGTTTACCACGTTGTTTAGCATCAAAGTTCACTCGCTCCGAGGTCAGAAGAGGTAACAAATCAATAGGAGCACGTGGCACAAACCCATAAACAATCTCAAAAGGGTTTTTCTTAGTGGTAGAATGCTATGAACGATTATAAGCAAACTCAACATGAGGCAAGCACTCTTCCCACATTTTTATGTTCTTTTTCAAAACAGCCCTAAGCAAAGTAGATAATGTTCTATTGACAACCTCGGTTTGTCCATCAGTTTGGGGATGACAAGTAGTGGAAAATAAAAGCTTAGTCCCTAGCTTAGCCCACAAAGTTCTCCAAAAATGACTAAGAAATTTTGCATCCTGATTAGAAACAATGGTGTTAGGCACACCGTGCAATCGAATAATCTCATGAAAGAACAAATCAGCAACATGTGTAGCATCATCGCTCTTATGACATGGTATGAAATGTGCCATTTTAGAAAATCTGTCCACAACAACAAACACACTATCCTTCCCCTTCTTTGTTCTAGGCAGTCCTAAAACAAAGTCCATTGAAATATCTTCCCACGGTGCACTTGGAATAGGAAGAGGCATGTATAAACCATGAGGATTAAGGCGTGACTTAGCTTTCTGGCATGTTGTGCAGCGAGCAACGAACCTCTCCACGTCTCTCCTCATCTTGGGCCAAAAGAAATGACCAGCAAGGATGTCCTCTGTCTTTTTCACACCAAAATGTCCCATGAGTCCTCCTCCATGTGCTTCCTGCAACAATAACAAACGCACAGAGCTAGCTAGAATGCATAGCTTGTTAGCTCTAAAGACAAACCCGTCGGTGAGGACGAATCTGTTCCATGTTTTCCCCTCTTGGCAATTCATCAATACATCTTTGAAATCATTATCATGTGCATATTGTTCCTTAATAGTTTCCAAACCAAAGATTTTAAAGTCAAGTTGTGAAAGCATGGTGTAACGTCTAGACAAAGCATCAGTAATTATATTTTCCTTCCCCTTTTTGTGTTTGATGACATAAGGAAAGGACTCGATGAATTCAACCCACTTGGCATGTCTACGGTTCAGTTTTGCTTGACTACGGATGTGTTTCAAAGATTCATGATCAGAATGTATGACAAACTCTTTGGGCCATAAATAATGCTGCCATGTTTCCAAAGTCCGAACTAGAGCAAGCAATTCCTTATCATAAGTAGAATAGTTCAAACTAGGGCCACTCAACTTTTCACTAAAATACGCCACAGGTTTTCCCTCTTGTAACAGCACACCACCCAACCCAATTCCACTAGCATCACATTCAAGCTCAAAGGTTTTGTTGAAATCAGGAAGTTGGAGTAAAGGTGCGTGTGTTAACTTATCTTTTAGCGTGTTGAATGCATTCCTGTGTGCTGCAGCCCAAGTGAATGCCACACCCTTCTTGGTGAGCTCATGTAGCGGGGCTGCAATGGTGCTAAAATCCCTCACAAAGTGGCGATAGAACCCCGCAAGTCCTAGAAAACTTCTTATTTGTGTGATCGTAGTGGGAACTGGCCAGCTATGAATTGCCTCGACCTTGGCTTGATCAACTTCAATACCCTGCGGGGTCACAACATAGCCAAGGAAAGAGAGTCGATCTATGCAAAACGTGCACTTCTCAAGATTACCAAATAATTGAGCATTACGTAAAGCATCAAAAACAGCACGTAAATGATCAAGATGTTCCTCCAAAGTTTTGCTATATATCAGAATGTCATCAAAGTATACCACCATAAATCTGCCAATGAAAGCACATAAAACTTCATTCATTAATCTCATGAAAGTGCTGGGTGCATTAGTGAGGCCAAAAGGCATGACTAACCACTCATATAGACCGAACTTGGTTTTAAATGTTGTTTTCCATTTATCTCCTAACTTCATGCGAATCTGGTGGTAACCACTATGCAAATCAATTTTAGAGAACATAATTGAGCTGCTCAATTCATCAAGCATATCATCTAGTCTAGGAATTGGATGATGATATCTAATTGTGATATTATTAACCGCTCTACAATCCACACACATGCGTCAGGATCCATCTTTCTTAGGAACTAAAAGTACGGGAACAACGCAAGGGCTAAGAGACTCACGCACATAACCTTTGTCAAGCAATTCATGCACTTGGCGCTGTATCTCTTTAGTTTCCTCTGGGTTGGTCCTATAAGGAGCATGATTTGGCAAGGAGGCCCCAGGAATGAGGTCAATCTGGTGCTCAATTCCCCGAATTGGTGGCAGTCCTGGTGGTACCTCCTTTGGGAAAACATCGGCGTACTCCTACAAAAGGTTAGTGACAGCAGGAGGCAAAGAAATAGGAGTATCCTCAAGTGAAAACAAAGTTTCTTTGCAAACCAAAGCATAGCATATAGTATTGCAAGTATCAATCTCATCCAAATCAGATTTCGTGGCAAAGTAACAAGAGCCTTTCAACTTGATCTCATTTTTATTATGATGAACAGATTTGCTAGACTTCTTCTTATGTTTCTCAAGTTCATTAGCGACAATCTGATTTTCACTAGCAATAGCCTGATTCTTAAGTTTGCTAGCTCTAGCAAGTTCATCTCTTAGAATAGCCTCAGGGGACATGGGGTGCAACACAATCTTCTTGTCATTATGCATAAAAGAGTATTGATTTGTTTTACCAAAGTGCAAGGAATCTTTATCAAACTGCCATGGTCTACCTAACAACATAGAGCATGCTTGCATAGGCACAACATCGCAGTCAATGGAATCATGATAAGAACCAATGGCAAACTCTACCCTTACCAATCGTGTTACCTTCACCTTGCCGCTGCTGTTAAGCCACTGAATGTAGTAAGGCTGCGGGCAAAGTTTCGCTAGGCGCTGGGCGGAATCTAGGCGCTGACCCTCAGCCTAGAGCCTACTCAGGATTAATCGCGCCTAGGCGTTCCTAGGCGTTTTCCTAGGCGTTTTGGCAATATAGCCATAACTTATATATGTATTATGTATATAACTATATATAGCAATAATGTTGAATACATAGGTTATAGTAAATATAAGAAGAGGGCCAGTAGACATACCTGATTCCTCGGTGGCTTATTCTTGCATGTTCCAAGATCCTATAACACATTTTGACAGCTAGTTAGTATTAAGTAGTCAATAGACAGCAAGTTGTTCATCAAAAAAATAGAAAACACTAAGTTGTCACTTATCTGATTGATTTCAGCAACCTCCCATCCATAAGCACACCATATCAGTAGCTGGTAATTACAATACAAGTGGATATTCGCAGCACCAAGGATCAACAAGAACACCATACTCCCATCCAACATCATCTGAATTCCTTTTCAGGAGATTCGCTGACTCACTATTTTCTCCCTCACCTAGTGCACCCTCTGTTGTAGACATCCTACATTTAGACAATGGGCATTCACAGCAGGCAAAATCAGATCAACTCATCCATTCACATTCACAGAATCACAGGCATTCAAATCAGAGGAGAGAAGTAGGGGATGCATTCAAAACAGAGGACATGGAGGAGAGGAGCAGGAGAGGGGCCTGACCTTGGTGCTGCGCTGCGCCGCTTAGGGATGAGGCTGTCGGCTAGGTGAGGAGACCGACGGCAGCTTCCAGGCGGGGCAGCAGGTTCCAGGCGGGGCAGAGGAGGCCGACCGGGACAAGCGTCCAGGTGGGGTCATAGGGAGCAGGGCGACCGTCGAGGCCGGCGGGTGGAGCTTCCCTCCGGCGCGCCTTCGCAGGAGGAGAGGACGAGCGGGAGTGGCCGAGCGGCTATCTGTGACCTAGAAGGCAAGAATCGAGCAGGAGCGAACCTTTTCCCTCTTCTCCTTCCCGCGCGCATCCTTTCCCGCGCCAGACGCCATAAGCGCGCGCGTGCTTCCGTGGCGGCCAAAAATTTTGCCCATGAGCGGGTTGTCTGCCTACGCGCCGCCTTGCGCGCCTACGCACCGCGGAATCGCCGCTGAGGCGCGGATTTGCACCGCCTAGTCGCTGCTCCCGCCTAGGACTATGACTACACCCTAGTCTACACGGAGGGCCATCGATTAGCGCTTAATCGCGCCTAGGCGTGCCTAGGCGAGCGCCTAGCGGAACTTTGGCTGCTGGTGTGGTTTTGTGCTCAACGAAAGCTTCTCCACCATTTCAGCACTTGCCAAGTTATTGTAGCTTCCTCCATCTATGATCACACGACAAAAGCGTTCCTTGATCACACACTTGGTTTGAAACAAAGTGTGGCCCTGATTTTGTTCAGCCCTCTCCATTTGGGCACTTAGCACCCGCTGCACCACGAGGCTCTCATAGTGCTCAGCAGCTTCAGCCCGAATGTGCTCTTCGTCTTGTTGGAAATCATCTCCTTCCGCTACATTGTTAGCAGCAAGCAAAGCATATGTTTCTTCATCAAAATCACTAGCAGAGGAGTACCCACCATCAGCTCGCACAACCATCACATGTGTGCTTGGGCAGTCCTTGCGTACGTGGCCATATCCTTTGCAGCGTAGGCACTAAATATCCCTTGTTCTCCCCGTGGATACCACTGAGGATGAACTCTTGGTAGATGTAGCCATTGCTCCTCTAGTTGGTTCACTTGGGCATGGTACAGAATTTGTTGTAGAGGAGCGTGGCTTGATGGTCGAGGAAGATTGTGTGGGAGCACGTGTTGATGGTGCAGCTGCATTGGAAGGTGTCCACGGGCTAGCATGACCTACAGGAATGTTAGCCCTCATGCTAGCTCGTCGTCCCTGCACTTCTTGTTCAGCTTTACAAGCAAGGTGAAATAAACGATTGACAGAATTATATTCCTTGTAAGCTAGAATGTCCTAAATCTCCCGGTTCAGCCCACCCATAAATCTAGCTATGGCACCATCCTCATTTTCCTCTAGCCCACAACGAAGCATACCCATTTGTAGCTCTTGATAGTACTCTTCTATAGATTTGGATCCTTGCCTCAATTGTTGCAACTTATGTAAAAGATCACGGGCATAATAAGAAGGAACAAATCTAGCCCGCATGACCCATTTCAAAGCATCCCAAGTTGGTGTGTTATTTGGGTTCTTACGATGGTATTCAGACCACCAAACAGAGGCAAAGTCAGTAAACTCACTAGTGGCAGCCCTAACACGTTTGTCCTCAGGGAAATCATGGCAAGTAAATTTCTGATCAACAGCTAATTCCCAACTAAGGTACATATCAGGATTATACCTGCCATCAAAAGCAGGTATGGTGAATTTAATCTTGCCAAATGAGTCATTGGCATGTACCTCTTGCCATGGTGGGTGAGGACCTGTCTCATGGCGGCGGCGATATTGTTCGATGCGTCGATGACCATTCACCTCCTCATCTAGCTTAGTGTCCGCTGCATATTCTTCTTCATCATGGCCAACAGCACTGCCCATGGTGTTGTTGTTGTTGTGATTGCGTCATTCGAAACCATCACAGTGATTCTGTTCCATCCTCTCCAATCGCTCCAAGACACCTACAAGAGATGTATTAACAGAACCAAGAGTGCCTTCCAAGGAAGCCAACTTGGTGTTGGTCTCAATCTGAGCCATCTCCAATTGACCAAGGCGCTCATTGGTGACACGAACATCCTCATCAAGGTGTTTAGCACGGAGCCTCACTTTGCGTTCAATGTGTTGCAGCAAGGCTTTCGATCAAGGTGATTGTGGAGGGGTCCTTTCACCTTCTCCTGCCATGGTTAGTATGTAGCAAGGGAATCACAAGAAAATATGTCCTACCAACTAACTGAATTAGGTGACAACAATTTTCATTCTCTCAGCATGTGCAACCGAGTTCTTACATGTCCTTACCTTGCTATGCAGATGGTGTTGGCGACGACAAGAACAACACAAGTAGTAGCAAGTAGAACCCTATGACGTTGTAGATAATTTGTGGAGCTGTAGGTGGCTTAAAAAATCAAGGTACAGCTGGAACCACGTTAGTCAATGCAAATTGAATAAATGTTCAAAGATAGTACCGTGCTGGTCCTAGGCTAACCCATGCTAGAGACACGAGCCTAGACACAAATGTTGTCACTGGACAGTAGCAAATAATGGAAATGATGAGAGTAAATAGCATCAACTTAACCCTTCTTCTTTTTTGTTTCTTTCTTTCCTCCTTTTCCTTTCTTTTTCTTTTCTATTTTCTATTGTGTTTTCTTTTTCTTTTCTTTTCTTTTCGACAAGCAGCACAAACTGAACTTTTGCAATATGATTATAACAAGAATGCAGCAAGCAGCATAGACTTTCTTTTACTAGGGATAAGGATTGCAACAAGTAGTACAAATATGCAATTTGAACTCTCTTATTTTCAAAACTGAGTGTACTCAAATTTGCACCAAAAGGACAGGTGCATAAGGTAGTGTTTGTGTAGGCATGGCTGAAGGTGATGGTGGTGAGGGTTTCAGCGAAAAGGTTGAGAGAGCAGTGGTGCTTTTGGTGGTGGTGGTGGTGGTGGTATTAGTGGAGATTGCCGCGGCTGAAGTGGGGGGAAAGGCAACAACGGATTGTGTGGTGACTAAAATGTGACAAGAACTCAAAACTCTAAAGGATTAGAACCTAAGAACCAGCACTTGACACCACGATGTAAACCACAAACTCAACAAACAAAGAACTAAACAGATCAGCAAAGGCTCAAACGTGTGTTTGGAATTTCAGTTCTATCCTAATTTTATATTTCTAGACTTTAGGTAAAGTAATGAACGGTAAATCACTCACCAAAGAACCTTGCTCTGATTACCACATGATGGGACAAGGGGTTGTTCCTGATCTTTTGGTGAGTGTGGATAAACTCGATTTGGGGTGGATTCGGCGTTGGCTGTCCGACTACAACGACCACAAGGTTGTTGCGCCTTAGCAACAGGTACACCGGCTCCGATTGTGATGTTCTTGCTGTGCCAAGAACACCATGAACCTACAAGCAACCGAGAATAAGCAAGAACAAGATGAACAAGCAAATAACTCACGGATTTAAGCCAAAGGCTGAATCTGAATCACAAGTTGGGGTCTTGAAATAAGCAAATCGGGTGGTCTAGTCAACACACGCGTTTACAAGGAAGAAGCAACAACTATCTTGCATCTAAACAAAACCCACCCTCATTCTGATGGCTGCTAGTTCTATTTATAAGGAGGAGAGCACAAGGGGGAGTGGGAAACCCTAATCTGGGCATCCCTCAATGGGCTGTAGTCAGTACAAGGCCTAGGCCCAAGCTATAGGTCTATGCGTCCTTTTGCTTGCTGCGCACAGCTTCGGTAGATTCTGATAGTGGGGTTGGACTCATCTGAAAGAGGACGATGCGCTCTTTCCAACAAGTCAAAAACTAGCTTCATTGGATCTCGTATCAAGGAGTTATGGTACTTTTGATGGAGTGTTTCCTGTTGTCTCAAGATGAGCTGAGCGCCCCATTAATGATGATTCCCACTTGTTCGGCTGCTCCATCCTCATCATGGGGTCTAAACATGAGGCAATGGGGTCTTGACCAACATTCCTAAGAATAAGACAATCATCACCATGATTTAGTAGCATCCAATTCTAAGACGAGTTTGTATGAACAGCGAGGAATGACTTTACCTAATAATTAAGTTATCGTGCTCGAGCTCTTGTCATCGGACCTTGTTGTGCAGCAGGTGTGGTTGTATCAATGGAAGGGATGTCCTCATCACAACCCAATAGAATATAGAGTAGAAACTAGAACGGGGCAAAATTAGGGAGAAGAAAATGCCTCACGTTTCCTGAGAATTGAGAAGATGATGGGTAGTTTAGGGGAGGAGGGGAATGCCCCCTTGCGTGGTTGTGCACTTGCGCCTATGTGCTGATGCATCATGCATCAACTAGAGAGGGTGTCGGTGGATTTTGTGTTCAACTAGTAACTTGTGTATCACATGTAGCAGATAAGAGGGTTAACAAACCGGAGACACGTATTTATACTATAGATTAATAGGTGCAGGGTACCCTATGATTAGTGTAGATGGGGCTATTTATTTCTTGTGCGTCATGTGCTAGGGATCGATTGCAAGTAGAGGATAAAAACTATGTGTCCATGGGTTAAGTATCTATTAGTGATTCCTAATTAGTGGCTCCCTACCCCCACTTTATATAGTATGCGGATATGGTTACATAGATAGAGTCTTGATCAGTTTACAAATTTCTTAGTCGGTTACAAAAAGATGGGATAATCTTCTGTGTATATCTTGCTTATGTCATGTCTACCAAGTAGATGAGATACACACCTTTTTGATTGAGCCTCTCAAGTAGTCAAATATATATCGAACCACCTCCACCTGGTTGGGCGATATCCTTTGAGGTGAAGGTACTCGGGTACCATGTAGTCAATAACAATAGCCCCCGGGCCTTTGTGCGATTTAGAGAAATGGACAAAACATCTGAAAGGTCCTAAATGGCTAGAGGGGAGTGAATAGCCTAATTAAAAATTCTACAGCCACTAGAGCAAAAGGTTAGACAATAAGATGGCGTTAAGCAATTTTGCTCTAGCTCTACTAAATAGGCAAGCCACCTACCAAATATGCTAGTTGCTATAATCTCTATGTCGCATAAGCTAACTAGCTATGTTGCAACTACTTGTACCACTAGTGACCTAACAAAAGATCTAAATACATCTAATTAAACTAAGCTACTCAACTAGCAAGGCTACTAACAAGCTCTACACAAGATATAAACAAGTAATGTAAAGAGCAAGTGTAGAGGTGTTCAAACCAAACTAGGCAAGCGTCAATCAAATAAATACCAAGAATACCAATTGACACAATGATTTATCCTGAGGTTCACTTGCTTACCGATAAGCTAGTCCTCATTATGACGGCTGGTTCACTTGGTGGTTCATGCTCTAATAGGCACCATGCCTAGCCCAACATTTGGGCGCCATAAGAACTAACACAAATGAGGGCACTCAGCATCATGAGCAATCCACTAGAGTACCTATTGCGATCTCCTACAGGGACAAGGTCAAGAACCCCTCACAATCACAATGATCGAAGCTGGCAACAATCACCAATAGTCGCTCAACGATCCCACACACTCTAGTCCTGCTAGGTGACAGCAATCACCAAGAGTAACAAGAATTCTACTAGCCCAATGCGCTCTTCTAGTGTCACAAGATGCAAGAACACTAAGCAATGCGCCAGAGGCTCTCCAATCCCACTCAAAATGATGAAATCAAGTGTCAGAGTGAGTGGAGTGAGTTTTTTAGCTCTCAAAGGGTTTGCACAAATGTATGGGTGTCAAGAGAGTGGCCAAGGCTAGCCACACCATCTATTTATAACCCACACTCCAAATTGAACTTTTGGACCCTTGGAGCCTGTTTTTGCATGGTCACTTGATAGGGCGGTGTCGCAGGATTGGAACCGCGACAAGCATAGTTGTTCGAGTCGGTGTCAGAGCATGGGTCTCCGGTGGCTCGGGTGGACTCAAGAATACAAGAATCATAGAAAGGATGCTATGATTTATCCTAGTTCGAGCCAATCGATACCCTACACCTAGTAGCTGATGATCCTTATACTCAAAAGCACCCAAAATCAGGGGTTACTACAGAGTGTAGAGAGAGATTTGGTAGGGGGTTAGCTTGGTGCTAATCCTAAGGTTGCCTCACCACCGGTGGAGTCTTCTCCTCGTCGGAGAGGAGGAAGACGATGTGATATGGTGGAGGAGCTCTCAGTGCCCCTCTCTAGGTTGCTCTGCTCTCGATGCTAAGCAGGAGCGAATGGAATGGAATGGAATGGAATGGAATGTCTTGGATTGGTTCCCCTTCTCTTTGGGGCCTCTTGGGCCTCTCCCCTCTAGGTCTGACCTGATCCCTTATATAACGAGATAGGTCTAGTACATGATGGTTTGGGGAGATGAGTCTACAGTCTACATGCACCGGAGTCTAGGAGGGTCTTGTAGTGGCGCTCTGTGGACCGTGGCGGTGTGTGGAGCTAAAGAAGCCTTGGGCGTCATCCGGCTACTCTATTCTGACACTCTACATGTTAGGCTATGTCAGCTTGGACCAGCCTCCCCTAGGTAGACCTTCTAGAGTCTTCTTGGTGGCGAAGGAGGTCGGCTCCAGGGCTGACGCGCGGGCCTAGGAGCCGCCTAGCCCCTAGAGGCCCTTAGAAGCTTGTCTTCTTGTGTCACGCCCCAAGCATGACCCTGTCGCGGAAGTGGCCGGCAAGGCCACGCCTAGAGTGCGGTGTTTGGGAGCCCCCGAGCTGAGATGGCTCGGGGCATGTCTTCTTATGCCTGGGCCTTGGCTAGCGTCGTAAGCTAGGTAGGAGCCAAGGCCAGAGCTTGAGCATGTCATCGATCAGGAACCTAAGGCCCGAGCGAGCCCTCAAGCCCTAAGCAGGGGTCATGCCATGCCTATGCTTGGTTAGGTTTCTTCGTCGAAGGGTGCACGCGAGTGTACCCGATGGGTATAGCCCCTGACCCTAGGGAGATCCTAGAGGGGTCGATCGGCATGTCCAAGTAGTAGTCAGATACATTGCTATAGGTGGTGTGACCAACTCAGGTGAGCCTAGTAGTGTCAAGCCTCCATAGTCGTGGTCATAGATGTCACTTGCAGGCATGCCCGAGTGGTTCTAGTTAGAGAAGTTGTCGGTGGTGGCATTCCCTAGCAACTATGGTCAAAGAAATTGCCATCGGTGGCGTGACCGACTTAAGGGAGCTTGACGATTTTGTGCCTAAGCAGTCATGGTTAGAGATGTTGCCACCAGCGGCATGACCAACTTTGGGGATCCAAATGGCGATGTGCCCAAGTAATTTTGGTCAAAGTGATTGCCATTGGAGTCCACCATTAATACATGGTCCACCTCCTTCTCTTGGAGTCCAAGTCTTAGTTGGCTGTAAGTTTGTGGCTAGTTTATCTTCTCTCTCCTCCATCTCAGCACATATACTAGTATAGAAAAGGCCTATTGTTCTGGTTGGAAACCCCTTTAGTCCTGGTTTCCCAATCAAGACTGCGTATCCAGGACTAGAGGCCCCACCCTTTAGTCCTGGTTTAGGCAACCGGGACTGAAGGGGACACCAAATAGAACTAAAGGGGCCTCTAGTCCACACCTAGGGGTGGGCACCTTTAGGTAGTGTTTGGTTGGGAGGATCAAGTGGGATGGAGATGGGATGAACCAGTTTTGTAGGTGTTTGGTTGGGAGACATAGAGAGCCAGGGACATCCCACTTGGAATATTTTGGCAAATCTAGGGGCAATCTCATCCCATCGAAAAGGTCAGACTAGGTCAACCCACATTCACCTTGTTGTTCCTCTACTCTTTCTTGGAAACTCAATTGACGACTAGGCAGGCGAGCTCCTCACCAGCATGGAGATCCCAGGTGCGAGCGAACTTTTTGGCACACAAGCGGCCTCCCTAGCATGGAGGTCCCCAGCGTGATGCCCCCGGCATGAAGGTTCCCAACATAGGTGACCTCCTCAGCATGGAGGTCTCGACGTGGCTCCACCCAGCACAAAGGTCCTCACCATGGATGGTGAAAGCATCTAGGCCCCTAGTTGGGTTTTGGTGATTAATGACAATACGTGATTACTATGACTAACATGTGTTTTGCAGAGGCAATTAAGTTAGGTCATGGTAATGGAGATCGATTGGGCTATCATGATGGTCATGCCCCTATGATGGAAATCATTTCGGTTTTCAAAGGATGGACGATAAGGTTAAGGATGGACTAGTTCTAAGTGTTGATTGGAGTTGAAGAGACACTTAGAGTAGTTTAGGACTTTGTTTTTCCTTTGGCCATACTATTAAGGGGGGTATGGACATGTAGCTTGACCTAGGTGAGTCTAGTGGGTTAGGTGTGGTCAAAACTTGCTAAACCTAGCACTAGGTAGCTCCTAAAAAACCCTTAGATCCATTGGAGCGAACTTCATTCACATATGATCGAGAGTTGGAAGTAAATGGAGGATCAAATACTGACCGGACGCTGGCTCCGGGGTGACTGGACGCTGGCGCAGAGTCCGGTCAGTTCATTTGATCAAGATGAAATCGTCTGGTGCGACCAGATGCAGAGAGGTGAAGTGATCGGACGCGGAGTCCCAGCGTCTGGTCAACTACAGTAAGGTTCCAGAGAGGGAAAATCACGACCGAACGTGTCCGGTCAGTGTTGACCAAACGCTGAGTCCCAGCGTCCGGTCGACTCTAGTAAGGTTCCAGAGAGGGAAAATCATGACCAGACGCGTCCGGTCAGTGCTGACCGGACGTTGTCCAGCGTTCGTTCACCACTTAAACACTGGAGTTCGGGGAGAACTGACCGGAGCATCCGGTCACCCCGCAGAAGCACATAACGATTTGTTTTTCAGCCATGGTTATAAATACTTCCTCCATTCGTATGTGGGGATACTTTTGCTCATTCTAACAGATGAGAAACACCTTTGAGTGCCAAGAAGAGCAAGGTCCTAGTGAGGTGATTGAGATTTGAGAATCCCAAAGAGAGCCCTCATTAGTGAGATCAAGAGTAGCAAAGTGTGCATCCACCCTTCTCATTAGTCTTGTCATGGTCAAGTGAGAGTTCGTACTTGTAACTCTTGGTGATCGCCATCACCTAGATGGCTTGGTGGTGATTGGGAGTTTGGTGATCATCCAGCGGAGCTTGTGGATGACCCAACTCAAGTTGTGAGCGGTTGTGGGTGATTCACCGCGATGGAGTGTCGAAGAATCAACCCGTAGAGAGCACTTGATCCTTGCGCGGATCAAGGGGGAGCTACACCCTTGCACGGGCGCTCCAACGAGGACTAGTGGGGAGTGGCGACTCTCCGATACCTCGGTAAAACATCACCGCGTTCCTCCTTCTCTATTTACTTTGAGCATTTACTTTGAGCAATTCAATTCTTGTCATTTACATTCATAGAATTATCATGCTAGAGTAGGATTGGAACATAGGTTGCTAAACTTTTGTGTGATAGATCAATTGATACACTTTCTAGGCACAAGGGGTTAATTGGGCTAACCATAGGACTTAATTATTGCAAAGAAATTTAGAATTAGCCCAATTCACCCCCCCCCCCTCTTGGGCATCTTGATCCTTTCAGACAGCCTCCTCGATGCGGAGGTCGTAGCGTGGCCTCAGCATAGGCTCCACTGCCGTGGCTTCCTCAGCGCTAACGTGGCCTTCTCGATCGGTGCTGAGGTCCCTAGACGTGGGCTCTTCTAGCATGGAGGTCCCCTAGCGTGGCCATCCCTAGCATGGGGTCCCCAACATAGCCTCTGTCGGTGGTAGGTCCTCGACACGGCCTCCGTCGGCAAGCGCAGGCAACCTCCTCGGTGCGGAACTACGGATGGTGACTTCAATATGAGATAACAGAAAGTGGGCCCACATTTTACTTTGTCTAACGATGTTAAGAACTCTCATCCACTCCATCCCACTAGTTAAATCCTTCCAACCAAACAAAAAACTAGAATAACTCTATCCCTCCAACCAAACAAAAACTAGAATGATCCTATTCCCAAGCATACAGAACCAGCGGCGCATGGTCTGATGGATCTAAGGGCCAAGGTCTGAGTCCTTCAAACCATAGCTGCATCCTGGCAATGACACGAGTAAGCGTCGGACCCAAGCCAATGGTCCGACGACTCTGTCACACCATGGTCCGATGCTCAGTCAACCCCTCAGTTCACTTCCAATTCACTTCCAATTCAAATCCTTTATGAATGAGGTTGACTTCAATTGATTCTTGTGCCTTCTCACAGCTACCTAGTGCTATGTTTGATAAGTGTGCACCACACCTAAACTATTATACTCACATATATCAAGCTACTAGTTTATACCTCCTTTATAGTATGACCAAAGGAAAACATAGTCCTAGACTACTCTAAGTGTCTCCCAACTCTAATTGACACTTAGAACTAGTTTGCTTTTAACCTTGCCGTCCATCTTTTGAAAACCAAAATGAATTTCATCAATAGGGGCATGAAAATCATCGATTGCCTAAACAATCACCAATATTGTGACCTAACTCAAATTGTCTCTGCAAAATATATGTTAATCACAATTGTGTAGTCATTAATCATCGAACCCCAACTAGGGGCCTAGATACTTTCACCTATGACCTATCTAACACATCTGAACAATCATGTTAGACTCAGTGCTTGTGTATTCATCTAAATCACCAAAACCATATATAATCATGCATAGAGCACATGATCCTTATAAACTATAATCACAAAATATTTTAGTACTACTCCATCCATTATAAAATATAAGATGTCTAATAGATTTAGGATATATTAAGCAAATGAGCATATAGCTAGCATGTGCCTCGTCAATAGCTAGTTCGTCAACCACAAAAATATGATAGTTTTGTTTCTTTTGAAAACCTAATGTTCATATCACTCTTTTCCATGATTAATTACTATGTCAATTACAACCCAATGATGCGATGTTTAGCAATTCTTAACTGTGATCTGTGTAGGACTTTTGATAAACAAAGGTAGTAATATGCAAGTGGTGAGATGAATACACTCATCACTATTATTATTGTTAGGCCAATAGCTAGTATTTGTCTTTGGTGTAGCACAAAAGAGAGATACCTTCAGACATTATATACTTTAATAACATGCCTGCTAGGGGAGAAAGTTCTAGAACACATATTTTGGCATCCTGTAGGGAAGCACCTCATATCATAATTTGTGAAGGAAATGTCGTATAGACCCTTTTTATTGTGGAAGGTGTTTACTGACATAGGGAGTAGGCTATATGGTCTATGTGCATACGAATCCAGGACCAAATGGTTCATCGTATGTCATCTATGGCAGAGATCATTCCTTGTTCTTGTGAAGCAAAGGGGAGCACACAACTAAAAGGTCCTTGTTTGGTTTTGGTAATTGAGTGACAACCTAGATGGACTAATTGTGTTTATGTGAGATACACAGGTGATTAGTCCACAGGTACATGTGTATGAGCAACATATGCCATGGAGGTGAAAATGGCTTGGAGATGTTGCAAAGCTCACACATGTGATGATGAAGGAGCTTATTGCATATGAGACATGACATTGAGTCATGTGATCAAGGTGGAGAAGATCAAGACAAGACTTGGCTTGATGGACCGGTTGCAAGCGTGAAGGGCAAGTCAAAGGCTTTGGAGTGATGGACCGCGTGGCGGTGAAGCTTGAGCAAGACTTGGCGCCGATGGACGATAACAACGGTGAAGAGCAAGTAGAGTCAAGATCGATGAACCAATATGATCATGTGATGATATGAAGTGGATCATATCATTGTTGATCGTGTTGGTGCATGTGTTGCATCAACATTGAAGGAGATGGAATGGAATGCACAAGGCAAAGGTATAACCTAGGGCATTTCATTTCATCGGTCATAGGTGTGTAGAGAAGTTTATGACCGGGTTTAGGATAGATGGCCGTACTATCAAGAGGGGTAAACTTGTTTGCATATCGGTCATCTAGTGCCACTCGAGTGATCTAACTTTGCATTGTCGCTAGGATCGAGTGGCGTGATAAGTTGAGTGGCTAACATCCTTTGGGAAATGATTGTGAAAATGCTAACACACATACACATGGTGGTGTACACTTGGTGGTGTTGGCACATTTACAAAGGAGGTAGGTGTTTGCAGGGGGGGATTCGGCGCTTTCGGGAAAATATAATGCCTATTTTCTATCGCGCCGGATGCAAGTTCTTGTGGTTAGCACATTGGAGCAAGGGTGATGAAGTTAGAAGTGAAAACGAGTTAATCGCAAAGATGCTGGCGTCGGTCAACTGACCGGACGCTGGATCTGTATGCACCGGACGCTAGCAGGCTGCGTCCGGTCAGGCTGACGTACGGTGACGCAGAAGCTAGAGTGTGACCGGACGCTGGCTGTGTCCGATCAAGTGTGACCGAACGCGTCGGGTCGAGGTCGGTACCTTACTGGAAACGACCAGACGCTGGGGGTTCAGCGTCCGGTCAGTTGAAAGCTGCTGTGTCCGGTCAAGTCAAGTGACCGTTGGAACCAGGACACGTGGCCGTCTGCGGGCGACCGGACGCTGAGGTCCAGCGTCCGGTCAACATGACCAGAGCGTCCGGTCGGCCCGACCGTTGCCCAGTGAAGGGGTAACGGCTAGTTTAGCCCTTGGAGCTATAAATAGAAGTGGCCTTCGGCCATGGCTGAAGTGGAGCACCTCAAGGGACTTAGTGTCCATGCTTGTGAGTGCTTGGGAGCCCTCCATCACACATATACTTGATAGTGATCATCCGATTGTGTGAGTGAGCGATTCTAGTGCGATTGCATCGTGAGGTTGCATCGAGTGGCACTAGGTGATCGAGTTGCAAGCCGGTGGTGCTTGTTACTCTTGGAGGTTGCCACCTCCTAGACGGCTTGGTGGTGGTCTCCGTCGAAGCGCGCAAGAAGCTTGTGCGGCGCTCTGAAGAAGTGCTTGTGAGGGGCACTTGTGCTCGCCCCGCGGGAGCCGCGAAGAGCAACTCTAGTAAAGCGTGTTATTGAGCTACCCTCACTCAAGGGGTAGGTTCTTATGGCGCCCGACGTGCGGGCTTAGCGGGTGATGCTAATTAGCCGCCGAACCACCAAGTGAGCGGTCGACACAACGGGGACTAGCGTGTTGGCAAACACGTGAACCTCGGGAGAAAAATCATCGTGTCAACCTTGTTCTTCCCATTGGTTTGCATCCCCATTACACAAGCTTGCAAATTACTTTTATACATATTAAGCTTGTGTAGTTGCTCTTGTAATTAGATAGCTTGTGTAGCTTGCTAATTACTTTCTTGCTTGTGTAGCATAGAAATAGCTCCCTTGCGTGGCTAATTTGGTTTGTGTAACCTTGTTAGTCATATTACTTAGTTTGTGTAGCTAAGTCTTTGCGCTCTCTAATTAGGCATTGGTTGCCTTGTTATTGAGCATTGCTAGTGAGCTTAGTTAGATTTGTGCTTTTGCTTACTAGCATGTGTAGGAGCTCCCTTGTAGCTTAAAGTACTAGTGGCATAGGTTTGTGTGACCTTGCTTCTAGAATTGGTTAGGAGAGCTCTAACTAGCCCGGCACCTTTGTTGCATAATTGTTATCTTTGCAAGGTGCTAGTGAACATATATAGTGGGGTATAGTCTTGGCTAGACCGATAGTTTTAATTCCGCATTTGTATCAGTTAGCCGACATAATTAATTTTAGAAAAGACTATTCACCCCCCTCTAGTCCGTCATCTCGACCCTTCAACAACACTAATATACTTGCGTTACTTCATATAGATGGCGTGCTATATATGAAATTGGAGATGTGCAATATGCGGTGGTCAAGTATATGGAATATGGACTTCGATTATTATGTTAGGTAATATGACAACTATGAAGTATGTAAATGTGTGTTTGTTGATTGATAAGGTGTTTTTACTCTATGTGTGTTTGGGCGCGATTTATTGATGAACCTAATTATCTTCACCATCCCCTCCGTTCCCTTCTCTAGTTCAAGAAGTTGAATTAGTTTTCCAAATTGATTTAGTCAAGCAAGCGACAGCTAAGGAAGACGACTACTGTTGGGCGTCCGACAACAGCCGCTGCGGCGACGGGTGATTCTGTCAGCTCTGTTAGCAAGACTGTTAGTGGCTAAGCTTGGGAAGTTAAGGAGGTTGCCTAACGTCCGTAACGACGTGTCCGAGCTGAGGTATATAAAGCCATGTAACCGGTTGTAAACGGCATCGAAACAGAACCTGAACTTCCCTCTGAATCAAATTCGACTTCGTCTGTTCCCCAATCTCTATTCTTGCTCTTCCTAGTCTCAATTCCGATTCCAGTTATCGTCTCGGTTCATCACGGAATCGTGACAAGTGGTATCAAAGCCGTCGATCGTGTTGCCTTGATCGCGTTCGTAATCCCCGTCAGCAGGCATCGGCGATTCTTCACCTCGGTGCACGGACGGAGCTATGTGGGGCCAAACTGGGTCCTGGCCTCCCCTTCTTCGGCTGTATCACTCTGAAGGTTTGCATGTCGCTGCATGCATATAATTAATTCCTGCCTCTCTCGTACCATGTTTGTTGTTGCTGATGAGTGGATCACAACTTACAAGTATGTAAATCCGCACATTGTTCATTATTCTTTGACAGAATTCCAATTGTTCATTGCAGTCTATATAGATAGAACTTGAAAAAACAAAGATTTTCCACAGAATTCCAATGGTCTATACTACTTTTGGTAAATACTGTAGCAGTGTAGGGCCATGTTTAGTTGCCCTCAAATTCCAGAATTTGGCACTATGCAAAAAGAAGAATCTCCGTCACATCAAACTTACGGTACATGTATGGAGTACTAAATATTGACGAAATCAAAAACTAATTACATAGTTTAGTTGTACTTTGCGAGACGAACGTTTTGAGACTAATTAGTCAACGATTAGACAATTATCATCAAATAAAAACAAAACGATACAGTGTAGCTACAATGTCCGTTTTCCGACGATGACGAATCCGACGTGAACTAAACATGGCCTAGCTTTGAATTGCCCCCCACGCCCCACCCACCCCACCCAGCTTTGAATTGCCCCCCACGCCCCACCCACCCACCCCCACACATTCATGCAAGCTCCGCCACTGCCTCGGTGAATCGAGTCGTGTGCCCCCCCCCCATTCATGCAAGCTCCGCCACTGCCTCGGTGAATCGAGTCGTGTGACGCCATAGGTCTGAGCCGAGGTTGAACGGGTCGGTGCACATCGCGGTTGCTGGCGGGAATCGGTGATCGGTCGTGAGTCTGGCGCCGAAGCGGGGTCCATCGAAGTTTCAGAAAGACACGGCGTAGTCGGTGGAGGAGGTATCTGCTCAGCTTGGCAAGATGATGAAGCAGTTCGCAGGGTTCCAGAAGATGTTGCAGAGCAGATGGATTCGCTGGACACCATCGGGACTTGGCAGGCGACTGGGCGGACACGACGTTCGACGATTTGCGCGAGAGGGCACGAGGTACGGCGACGACGCTGGACGCAGTGACCAAGCGGGTGGAGCTCGCGGCGTTGCGCGTCAACACGATTGAGGCGAGGCTAGCCACGACGGCTAGGCCGCCCCTAATTTAGCCTTCTCCAGCGTTGGGTAACTTGGACCTCAACGCGGCTCCCGGGTCGTCCTCGAGCTCACCTTCAATGGACGGGGAGCGGGCCAAGGGCCATGGCGAGGACTGCGGCGGGCTCCTCGGACCCCGGCCGCAGTACGGCAATAAGGGTACGCAACATATTCCTATCTCCGCTGAACCCCCTCCTCTTGATGACTCTGTGCATGCCAATTTACGTTCCCCTCCGTTCCCTAAATTGGAATTTCCCAAGTTTGATGGTGAGTTTCCTCGTGCATGGTGGGACGAGTGCGAGATGTTCTTTGAGGTGTATGCGGTTCATCCCTCGTTGAAGACAAGGTTTGCGGCACTGAACTTTCAAGGAGTAGCTAAGGCCTGGTTGCAGACAGTGCAGAGGAAGGGTAGGATTCTGGATTGGGATAGGCTCTGTGAGCTGGTGATCAATCGTTTTGACAAGAATCAGTATCAGTTATTGCTCAAGAGGTTTGATGCTCTGAAACAAACGGGTTCAGTTGACGACTATCAGGCAGAGTTTGAGAAATTGGCACAAGGGATTCTGTTATACAACAGTAACTTTGATGACACTTATTTCGTGACAAGGTTCGTAGCTGGGTTGAAGGAAGAGATTCGGGTGGTGATCACTCTACACCAGCCTAAGGACGTTGACACTGCTAGTGCCTTGGCCTTGCTGCAAGAAGAGGAGTTGTCCCGAGGAAAACAGAAGTTGGGAAGTTTTGGCAAGAATTCTTTCAAGCATAATTTTGATAAGGCCAAGTCAGTGGACTCTGATAGAGGCAAGGCCGATGTCACAGTTAAGGAGAATGAGGACAAGCTAGCTTCTCTCTGGGAAACAAGAAGGAAGAATGGGTTGTGTTTCAAATGTGGGGCTAAGTGGGGTCACAATCACAAGTGTCCTGCTCAGGTGCCACTACATGTATTGGAAGAAATCTTGGATGCCTTGGAACCTATGGAAGATCTTGATGCTGAAGTACCCACTGAAATGGAGGAAGAGATCATTGCAATAGTGTCTCAGTCTAGTTCTTTGGAGAATGTCAGAAGGAGGACTATGAGGATCTGTGGCAATATTGGCAAACTGATAGTACTTATCTTGGTGGATTAGTGTGGGGTCTTTCATCAGTGACAGGTTGGCTGCTCAACTACAACTGGCCACTGTGTCTTGTGCCTCAGTGAGCCTAATGGCTGCTGATGGGAGTCCTATGGTATGTGATCAGAAGATTCCCAACTTACAATGGACTGCCCAGGGTCATACTTTTGTGTCTTCAGTGGGTGTGCTTTCCCTTAGATGCTTTGACATGATAGTAGGGGCTGACTGGTTTGAGGAGCATAGTCCTATGTGGGTGCATTGGGCTAGGAAAATCATGAGATTCACAATGGCTGGGAAGAGAGTTACCTTGCAAGGGTCGAATCATGATATGGAACAGTGCCCTGCAGTGTCTGGTAGAGCTCTCAGAGGATTACTTAAACAGACAAGCTGTTACCCATTGCATCCAACTGAGATTGGACCCTACTTCATATATTCAGTTCAAGAACAGTGTGGCAGTGGCTACTATTTCAGATCAGGAGATGATACCTCAGGTGGAACAATTGTTGGAGCAGTATGATGATATCTTCCAGGCTCCTACTTCCCTGCCCCCACCTAGACCATTTGATCACAGGATTCCTCTTTTGCCAGGAGCTCAACCAGCGAATGTGAGAGCTTATAGATATTCGCCTGCTCAAAAGGATGAAATAGAGAGACAGTTAGTGGAGATGTTGCAGAATGGCATCATTAAGCCAAGTGAGAGCCCCTATGCTTCTCCAGTACTGTTGGTCAGGAAGAAGGATGGTACTTGAAGGTTTTGTGTGGACTATAGAAACTTAAATGCTCAAACTGTGAAAAACAAGCACCCAATGCCCATTGTGGAGGAGTTAATTGATGAAGAGCACAGTGGTTTTCTAAGATGGATTTCAGAGCTGGATACCATCAGCTGTGCATTTATCCAGAGGACACACACAAAACAGCTTTCAAAACACACAGTGGGCTCTATGAGTTTTGGTGATGGCTTTTTGGTTTACCAATGCCCCAGCTTGTTTTCAAGGAGTAATGAATCAAATTTTTGCTCATCTTCTGAGGAAAGGAGTGTTGATTTTCATGGATGACATTTTGATTTATTCTGCTACTTTAGAGGAACATTTAGTGCTGCTACAGCAAGTATTTCAAGTCATCAGAGATCATTAGTTTTTTCTAAAGAGATCTAAGTGCTTCTTTGCTCAAAAGGAGGTTGAGTATCTTGGGCATTGTATCTCAGGGAAGGGTGTGGCCACTGAACCATAAAAAATTACTACAGTTCAGTAGTGGCCTAGACCAAAGAACTTAAAGGAGTTGAGGGGTACCGTAGGGTTGACAGGATACTATAGGAAGTTTATCAAGCACTATGGAATGATCAGTAAGCCACTTTCTGATCTGCTAAAAAAGTCATCTCCATTTGTGTGGACATCTATTACTGAAATAGCATTTATGCAACTCAAAGAAGCTCTAGTGAAGGCCCCAGTGTTGGCAATTTCTAATTTTCAAAAGCAGTTTGTGTTAGAAACGGATGCTAGTGACATTGGCTTTGGTGCTGTTTTGATGCAAGAAGGCCATCCAATTGCATACCTTAGCAAACCTGTGTGTGCTAAGAATCAAGCCCTCTCCACTTATGAAAAGGAGTGCATGGCCATTATTATGGCAGTGGAGAAATGGAGAGCCTATCTGCAAAATCAGGAGTTCATCATCAAAACTGATCATAAGAGTTTACTCCATCTTGCTAATCAGAGGGTAACAACTAAGCTCCAGTAGAAAGCATTGTTAAAGTTAATGGACTTGCAATTCAAAATTCAGTACAAGAAGGGGTCTAGTAACCAAGTTGCAGATTCTCTTTCCAGATGTTCATCTCATGAGTCTGTGATGGTTGTAGCAGTTTCAAACCCAGAATGGTTGAGTAGGGTCAAGGAAGGATATTTGGAGGATCCCTTGGCTGTTAAGTTGTTACAAGAATTATCTCAGAACTCAGCTTCAGCCAGTCCATTTACTTTACAGGATGACATTGTAAGGCATAAAGGCAGAATTTGGTTGGGCAACAATACCATAGCCCACCAACATGTGGTGCAAGCTATGCACAGTAGTGTTGTGGGGGGGGGGGGGGGGGGACATTCTGGATTCCAAGCTACTTACTACAAAATTAGGCAACTTTTCACTTGGCCTGGGATGAAATCAACAATCAGTGAATTCATCAAGTCTTGTGTTGTCTGTCAACAAGCTAAAGTAGAACATAGCAGGCCTGCTGGTCTACTTCAGCCACTACCTGTTCCTACTCAGGCTTCGAAGGAGGGGTTGCCCAAGTCCTCAAAATTTGATACTATCTTAGTGGTGATTAACAAATATACTAAGTATGGCCACTTCATTCCCCTGGCACATCCCTTTACTGCTGTGCAGGTGGCTCAGGCTTTTATGGAAAATGTGTATAAGCTGCATGGATTGCCTAAGAGTATCATTTCTGATAGAGACAAGATTTTTACTAGTGCTCTCTGGAAAGATCTCTTCAGGTTAACTGATACTCAATTACTTATGAGCTCATCTTACCATCCTCAGACCGATGGCCAAACTGAGAGATTAAATCAGTGCCTTGAAGGCTTTCTAAGATGCAGTGTTCACTCTTGTCCCAAGCAATGGGCTAAGTGGTTGCCTTTGGCTGAATTTTGGTACAACACATCCTATCATTCTGCCCTGGGAAGATCACCATTTGAGGTATTGTATGGACATCCACCTAGGCATTTTGGCATTACTAATGAAGTTCGCACCTGATTTAGAGCAATGGTTACTGGAACAAAATCTGCTTCAAGATGTCATTCAGTTCAATCTGCATCGGACACAGTCCAGGATGAAGCATTATGCAGACTTGAATCGATCTGAAAAGGAGTTTGCTGTTGGGGATCTGGTATATCTGAAATTGCAACCGTACATCCAATCATCAGTTGCTCCTCTCAGTAACCAGAAGATTAGTTTTCGGTACTATGGTCCTGTCAAAGTGCTTGCTCGGATTGGTACTGTAGCCTATCATTTACAGTTACCAGATGATTGCAGAATTCATCCGGTAGTGCATATTTCACAGCTAAAGCGTCACGTTCCAGCTTCAGTGATGGTTGATGAGGATATTTCTGCAATACCTAATAATCTACAGCCTGTTCGCTTGCTCGTAAACGATCGTAAATTTCCAGCCGGGAACAGTGTTTTTCTCTCACACCAAACCGGCCAGCAGTAAATAATCCACGATCGTTTACGGCCTCCCGAACAAGCTGCTAGTGGCTAGTCTTCAGCCGGTGGCTTTTCTGGACTCTAGAATGGTGAAGAAAGGAGCATCAGTACTGTCTCAGATTAAGGTCCAATGGTCGGGCATCTCTGATTCTCTTGTGACCTGGGAAGAAGCTTCAGATTTGCGTCGCCGCTTTCCAACTTGTGCAGCTTGGGGGCAAGCTGCGTTTCGAGGGGGAGGTAATGTCAGGATCAGCAAGCGACAGCTAAGGAAGACGACTACTGTTGGGCGTCTGATAACAGCCGCCGCGGCGACGGGTGATTCTGTTAGCTCTGTTAGCAAGACTATTAGTGGCTAAGCTTGGGAAGTTAAGGCGGCTGCCTAACGCCTGTAACGACGTGTCCGGGCTGAGGTATATAAAGCCCTGTAACCGGTTGTAAACGGCATCGAAACAGAACCTGAACTTTTCTCTGAATCAAATTCGACTTCGTCTGTTTCCCAATCTTTGTTCTCGCTCTTCCCAGTCTCAATTCCGATTCCAGTTATCGTCTCGGTTCCTCGCGGAATCGTGACAGTCATGTTGCAGAAGAGTACAATGTGTGGAGCACTCCCGGTTCTTAACGCGAAGCAATTGCAGAACTTGCAATGTTAGGTCACTATAACCTATAGCTAGCAACGATGACTTCACCCATGGGCATCAACCGGATGATAGTACTATACGGGAGCACCATAAAGTCTATTTCCGCTCCTCGCTCCTTGGCATCGTACTGTAGCTTGATATACCGGTTCGCCTAGCCCTTTGTTAGTTTGCCAGGTGGCGGTCGTTTTTTTTTCAAGAGCGTGCATTGGCACGTTTTTCATTAAGCAGGATTAAGAAGTTTTCTTACAAAAGTGCGGGATATGGTAAACCTAAGATTACCAAAGCCCTTGTCCTATCCCTTCGTAATCTCGCACGTGATTGTGATTACAGTGCACTAATTCTGTGACTCTAGGAGCTACGTATTCACGCGGAATGGCGCCGCTCGTCACGCGCTCCTAGCTGCCTAAACCCAGCTGCGCACCAAAGCGTAACCTCCTGCTCGATGGCCGGAAGCAACTGCGCCGGTGACGAAGCGATACAGTTGAACGTTCTGGCGTTTCTTTCCTTCCATAGGAGCCATCCGACGAGGAGCAGGAGTGAGTCAAACCCATGGCGCAACACCTTGGGTAGCCGCTTCCACCACCACCGCATGATGTCGTCCTGGTGAACGACGACCAGATGCAGGAGGAAACGTGGTAGGCGAGTAGAGACTAGAGATAGGATGCCATGTCATGTTCTGCCAGTCCAATCCTCACCTAGCGTAGTAGCAACTTGAACTTGGATTTGTTCACATAAACGGGTTATAAGTAAGCTGGTGAGGAAAGCTGAAAGGGTAGGAGCAACTTGAACGGAACACCTTAAATTAGAGCTTGGATTTTTTTTATTGCAGATCCTCCTATTTATACATGCATTATTTTCTGACCAGAACTCACTATCAAATCATAGCCTCTACTTCTTTTATGACAAGTGAGACCCACCTGTTAATGAGTCAGTATTTTATTCTAACTTTTTTTTCCCTTCTCTGACCTCTTCATCTTCAAGATGGCTAGGCACAGCGACAAACCAATACATATTAAGGACGAGCTCGGTTAGCTCGGGGTAGGGAAGCTAGAGGGGCACAGCTAGAGCAGGACGTCTAGAGGGGCACACGACGGGGCTTGAGCCACTAAAAGTGTCATTGGTTGGGCTTTTGAGAGCTGCTTTTGCTTCTAAAAAGTCGAAAGCTAATCAAAAGGAGTGGAAACTAAACGTTTCTTTTTCAGAAGCAACTACTTTTAGATAGTACAATTTTAAAAGCGACTTGGACTCTGTTTTTGACTTTTGGCTTTTTGTTTTTTAAAATAGTGAAAATAGAGAGTTGTTTCATAGTTGTTTAAAGAAAAATAGAGATAGGAGGTAAGATTTATACTTGTTTGAACCAAGCAACTTATAGTTTTTTCAGAGCTCACAATCTACAGCAACTTCTCTAGCGTCTATAACTCACAGCAGCTTTTCAGAAGCCAAAGCTCAACAAACAAACCCTAAAGGGGCCCGCTATTGGGATTGAGCGACCAAAGGTCAAACATGATGCTGGTAGGTCGAGTTCAGCCAGTCATGGAGTATAGGCCCACACCGGCATAGATCTCCATGGGTGCCCTAAATGGCTAAATCCGATGGGAAAACAACTAGTGCGGATGCAGACCGGTGTCATGGCCTCCCGGTAATAGGGCATTGGAGACGGTTGGCGACCACCAGATTCAAAGGAGAAAGGTAGCAAACTATGAGCCGCTAAGTGGAGTCTGGACGAGCGTGCATGAGCAAGAGAGAAACGGCCACAAACGAAAAGTCGGGGCGAATTAGAGTATGAGGGGAAATTTTGACAACATACTTTTAGGTGTCTGACGAAGGGCGGGCCTGATGCAAGCGGTAGAGTCTTACCGCCTGTGACCGGAAGGTTCCGGGTTCGAGTCGCGGTCTCCTCGCATTGCACATGCGAGGGTAAGGCTTACCACTAACATCCTTCCCCAGACCCCGCACAGAGCGGGAGCTCTCTGCACTGGGTACTTTTAGGTGTCCGACGAATATTGATTTATTAAATTGGATTTTTTTTTCCTCTCATCACTCAAAGTTCATGCCAGTCACCTCATGATCCTACTGCACAGGACGTGGACGCATCATCACGCATGGAAACAAGGCGGCAGCAGCCAAAGAGGCAAGAGGAATCGCTGGGTCTCTGGACGAATGTCTCAAGGCGACAAAACGGATGGGGGACGAGGGGAAAGAAAGGCGTGACCAGAGAGGCACCAAGGCCAGCAGTCCCAGCACGCTCGCTGCAAAGCCTACCGGGAATTCTCAAAGCCAGGCTGCACGACACGATTGCTGCTGTATCAAAGGTAAGATCTTCTGGTGCCCTGCAACAAACAACACAGTTGCAGTCTAGCACTGTACCTTTGGAGCTCTGCCCATCGCTAGGAACCAAACCAACTGGCAGGCGACGAGACATGAACACAACAGCAAGTTGGACTAGCTGGGGGTAGGGACTAGGGACTGGATCTGAATGTGTTCATTCATGTAAGCGTTCAAAACTGGGTCCTGATCTACCTTTTCTTCTCATTTTTCTGATGGCGAAAATACCGGACTTTAGTTATCACACCAATCATCGTTTGTACAACACAGCTAAATTAGCAACGGTGTTTCGAGCTCTCCTACTCCTGCTGCTTCTTGTCTTGTGCCATCTTCTTGCGGATCTCCTGTGCAGCGTTGAAGATGCCCCCTGTCGGTTTGAGGCAGACGTGGCACTTCTTGTTCTTCGAGTGGTGCTGAAATATTGAAGAAAATTGTTAGAGTTTGGTCTACCACAGAGAACATGATCAAAAAACTATAATGTACAAATATACAAGTCAGTCTCATCTCAAGGAAGCACAATAATTTGAGATCGGAACTAGCATTCAACCAAAAATAAAAACAAAAACAAAAACATGATCGACAGCTAATTTCACATATCCAATATCCAAATATTTCACATTACAGTTTGCGCAAGGGGTCTGGAACTCTCGATAAAGAAATCTTTCTGGAAGAGTCCAAACCTTCAACTCTAATCTGCACTAATACAATAAGGAATTCTCAACCTATCATTTATATCCTCAATCTTCAGTTCTACTCTAGCCTCATAAAATGGAGTTTAACAATAACAATGGCATCTGACTTATGTTTTGTAATAACAATGGCATCTATGGTTTCTGGTTCATATATCTTCTGCCAATAAGTTTTATTGCCAAGCACACTTAACACAGTCCCACTCCATAGAGCTACAAAATACTCTGTTCTCTAAAAACTGAATCACACTAAACCTGGCATGCCTATTCCACAATCATTGTACTGGATGCCCTGGAAACTAAAATTACAGTAACCTCAATACAAATTTTATAATAAGCAAATAGTTCTGCTCTCTAAAATAAAAAACTAACAAATCCAAATTGTTTCACATCACCAACAAAACACATACTACGGTACATCTCAAATACACTCCACAATGCATTCATCACCCCCATGATGTACCCACACAACCCCTCTAGATGGAGACTTCTGCACTTGGCCCTTGCAAGGTATATAAGATTCTCAAACCTTAATTATTTGTACCGTATGGTTGCTAGTTTGGTACCCCTTCTTCTTCAATTAGTGTGCAACTGCTCAATTGGGATTTATATGAGTAAAAAACACAAGTGCATCCTAATAAACTTCCATGTGCTTTTTGTACAGGATTGATATAAGACAAAAGGATGAGGAGGTGACTCCTTAATGAGCAAAGGTTTTTTTCTGTAATGGTGAAAACAAAATATGTTTGAAGTCTCTGTAAATGTATACCTCCTTCAATGTTCATACACCCTATTCTGTTTAGTTTCTAATAATATCACTCAGGCATGATTCAAATAAAATATCTCTATGTTGAAGTGTCACTTGACTTGGTCTGCACTTCAGAGACAGCAGATGGTTACAATTGGAGTTCCTCTGAACATGTGATTTGAGGGTTTAACAGTACATCTCAATCAGCAAGACTATTCCTGAATCCAAACATAAGAATAAGAGTAAAACATGGCTTTCTCATTCTGCAGAAATGCATAGGAAAGAGGCTTGGAGGCAGAGCACAAGTGGGCAACATTTAGATGGTAGCCATGATTGCCTGTGCCTCTTCTGATTCAGATGGATGGATTTAACTTGTCAAGTGACAGGTTAAGATTATTGGCAGTGGCTTCTTGCACAGCCAATTGGACCATCTGTCTTTAATGGAAAGGTGACCCAAAAGGTCTCAAGGCTTGCATTGTTGTCTAATCCAGCCAGCCTTTGCTTGTAAACTATAAGTCCTTCTATCCTTCTGCAACGAAAAGAGGTTACATAACCTTCCGTTTGAAAACAGATCACTGCTCCTTCCATACCCAAAACAATGTATGAGGCATTGTCCCAAACTAGGAAGAATTGCCATCACGAGCAATTGTTATCAAATCGTGAAATCATCTAGTCGGCTTGACATGGGACCAACCAGGTGACTAATCACAATTAGTTGTCAACCAGCCTGTTTAGCCAGTTGGTCCTGGTCATCCATATAGCCATCCTGTATATTCCAGGAACGTTGTACTATATAGTAGTACAACGCAAGCAGCAAGAGTCTAAAAGTACTAGGGCACAGATTCTTGTGTGATTGGATGGCCAGTTGGCTGTTTATCCACACTTGCACATACATCACAACCACACAGGTATACGTGTATGTAATCACTAAGCAGAAAGCAGCAGCAGAGCATGAGGCAAGAACAGCAGGAGCAGTAGAGCTAGAGCAGCAACAGTAGAGCTAGAGAATCAGTGGAGGAGCTCATTTTCATGTTGGAAGAAGGGACCCAATGGGCAGCGGTAGAATCTGGCACTGCTTCTGGCCTTCGGGACAGGATCCGACCTCCAGCAATGGTTGCGCCCAGCAGAGGCAGGCAGGCACCAGGCAGCAACGGGAGCCAATGGAGATCTGTGGAAGGGATCAGGGTCTGCTCAGGGCACCAGGTAGCAACAGGAGCCAATGGAGATCTGTGGAAGGGATCAGGGTCTGGTCAGGGCAGGGATGTGAACCAGCCCACAAGCTTCGGTGGCGGCAGCGGCAGCAGCTGCTGGAAAGCAAGTAAACCCAAACACGACAGACAACATCCTGCTCCTGGGCTGCTCTGAACAGTATATATTCTAAAACCTAATGGGCCAAATTACCAGCCTACCCGCCAACCGCAACCCAGTTGCTCAGGCAGCCAATACACAGCGTGAAAGCTAGTTGTTTTCCATCCTAATTGGATGGCTAATCGCGATTAAGCAACAATTAGTCAGACGACATGGAAACTGGTCAGACAAATCGAGTTGGTGGACATAATCAAAGTCATGGGACCGATCAGTCCAAGTAATCGTGATTAATCGGACGACTTGATAACACTGATCATGAGATCACTTGTGTGGATAGCTCAAAGCTAACTCACTGGACTCATGAAAATAATGAAGATCCACCACCTCTGGGAGTTCAAAAATGCGTCCCTTGAGTGCAGAAAGTGGAAGCTCATGTAGGTTGGTCTAATAAAGGCAATGTCAACTAATCAGAAGTGGATAGGATTGTCATGAAAAGTAGGGAGGGGGAAAATCCCATACAAAGGGCAATGTCAACTAATCTTAACAATTCCATTCCAATACCAGACGAAACAGGCAGTATATCTCGTTCTGCCACCTAAACTGGCACAGAAGAGACATCACCCAGTACCGGCCCTAATCTCAGTCGATTCTGGCTAATCCAGTCAATCTCACCCATTCTGGACGGTATTCAACAGACCATCTGTCCCGGTACAGTCCACACATGACCAAGCAGAGGCTGAAGATCATGAGAGCTTTCGCCAATGGTAAGAAATCAAGAAAGAGGGATCCATTGAGTAGGAATTAGGAAGATATCAAGAATCTTTGTTTATTCGAGCACGAATATTGATCAAGAAACATCTAATTTAAGATCTGAAAAAGAACAAGAAATTACATATGAAGGAAAAGGAACTACATCAAGGCATTGGCATCAGTGAGCTTTCGTGGTATATAGACATTGAAAGCAAAGAACGGTGTGATGGGATAGCAGCTAGACAGCGCATCCAGCCAAGCATTGGCCGCGCGGGACAGAAGCCAAGCAGCAGTCACACCTGCTGCGGTGGCACAGCCTCAGCTGTTTCTCTGGGTACAATGAACAAGTGGATAAGGCAACAAGGAAAGGATCGATGCTTTATTAGCTTCTTGCATTTACGGTTGCTTTTGCTTGCCTGCTTCATGGACCAGCTACAATGCTATCTACTGGGCCCATGTTGGTGGCAATGGTCAGGCCCTGGAGTCCTGGACTGATTCAGAACACAAAAGGCTCACTAGTGCATATAAATGTTTACTAATTTGTAAATACATATAACACTGAAATGGACCTGTACTGACACGTTCTGTTCCAAGAGGAAACCGGAATGACATCCAGAACAGAATTGACAAATATTATGGTTTCAAAAGTTCAATCTGGCAGGAGTAACAACTTGCTGGAATCATGTGCAGAAGTGTGAAGAAGCAAAGGGTGCGTGCTATTTGGTGGAACATCCAGTACACCAAATAGCAATGATCAATCCATAGAGAGTGGTTTGATGATGAAGCAGATTATACCTTATAAAAGATTTATCTTCACTATATCCTTGAAAGTTGCTTAAATTTGTGAAAGTAATTCATATACTCGTACAATCCGCAATCCAATGTGTGATTCTCATCCTGTGAAAACATCTCCTATTGACTATTGTCTTAAGTAAATTCAGTTTCAGCTCAACTAAATGTTGAGTCTCAAAAAGTTTCTTGTCCAGAATTATTGGGACCACAAACTATTAGCCTACCCAAGCAAGCAGGTGGATAACTAGATCTTCTACAGATGGAAATCATACAAGAAGCAAACCAAACTGATTCATACCTTCAAAGCGCAATGTTCACAAAAGTAGTGCTTGCATTTGGTGACCACTGGATCAACGAATGGCTGCCGGCAAATGAAGCAGGCAAAGGGCAGTGCCTCCTCATCATCCTCGTCCTCATCTGCTGCCTCATCATCACTCCCATCCCCACCACCCATGGCAATGCGCCGCTTGCGGGCCTTCTCCGCCTCCTCATATTCCTTCTCGAGCTGCCACCCGGACTTGTAATCCCCTCGGTCGTGCATGAACTTGCAGGAATCGCCGTAACCACAATACCCCGTCTCCTTGTAGTCCTTGCAGATGTCGGGCTGGTAGTCGAACCGCTGGGAGACGCGAATGTGCGCGGCCGCCCGGAGCGGGCCGTGCGAACCGCCGGCCTTCTCGCTAGACACAGTGTGCTCCCGCCGGAACCCAGCCTTGTAGTCCGTGTATCCGTGGATCCCCTTGTACACCTCCCCGGAGGCGGAGGCGGAGGCGGAGGCGGAGGCACCGGAGGGATTCTTCTTGAGGAACTCCTCGGCCTGCTTGAGCTGTCTCTCGCGGATGGCGCGCGGGTCGCGGTCGAACTCCGTCTCCGTCTCGAGCACGGCGGTTGCGCGGCTGTCCGTGGACTGGATCGTCCGGGACGACTCGTACTGGAACCGCCGCAGCTCGGAGGAGGCGTCGGCGGTGGAGAAAACGAGCTTGCCAGCGGTTGAGGACGGCGGCCCCTTCTTGGAGCGCGCAGCCGCGAGGGCGCTGCTGCCGCCGTCGTCGTCGTCGTCATCAGATCCCGCGGGCGCGGCGGGGCGCTTCCGCATGTTCTTGGGTGGTTTCCTCACGAAAGTGCACACCGGCGCCGACCCACCGCCGGCCCCCGGCTCTCCGCTGCCGCCGTCGGCCATCGATTTGGTAGGGTTTGGATCGAAGATGCGGGAGGGATTGGCCCCGTAGTCCTGTCCGTTCCTGATAAGTGCACCCGTCGCTCCAACGCGTGTTGGAAAAAGCAAAGCCGAGCCAGGTCGGTTTGGTAATCGTAGCCCGTTTCGATACGGGTACTCGTGGGCCGGGCCTAACCACCCTACATGTCAGACTCTCCACCTGGATACTTTGCTTGGATGCTTGGATCCACGTCCGACTAGTCAGCAGTCAGCAGCGCACCGACCACCCCAGTTCTGTTCTATTTTTTTTCCCCTAGGGGTACAATTTCTTTTCAACCGAATCTCCATAATCGGAAACAGACGCGTAAGCTACAAGGACTTTGCACGTGGATTCAGTCTTTGTATCGGGATCCGGTAGGACACGGACTCATGAGCTCCGTGTAGAGGATGAATCATATCGGACGCGGACATATGAACATAGATCAAGACTTGATATCACTGGATAGACGATGACGTTACAATCTTTTTTAGACGTATATAATTCGATCCAGTAGTGCTACAGCCCGATTTCATTACTAAAACAGACCTTTAGTCATTGTAAGGGGCTACAAAGGCCCATCTCATCTGCATGTTTTAGTCCATTATAAGAAATATTTTCCTCTTTCATTCATTGTTCAATTTGAAAAAAATTTATTTTTAAAATTCTCTTATTGTTTCTATTTATTTTACTCTAATTAAATATTTCATTTATTTCTCATTTATTTTTTATTTATTTTTCTATAGTCCACAACCTGTTCTATAATGTATTATGAATTGTTTTCATAGCAATTTTAAGATGTTTCATTATGTGTTTTAGATTGTTTTTGCAATTATTCTTGTTCCATACATTGTGTATTTGCAATGTTCCCATAATACATGTGAAATGTTCATTGGATGATTCTGGTTGTTCATCTAGTATCTATATGATGCTCCATGATGTATTTTTGATGGTTCACTAAGCACCCATGAGATATTACAGTATTGCTATGGGATTTTTCCTCATTTTTTTCCACAATTATGTGGTTTCTTCTTTTTTCTCTTTCCTTTATATTTTGTTTTCTTTTTTCTTTTGATTATTTTTTATTTTATTTCATAGCATATTCTCATGCATCCTTGGGTTTTTTTTATATTCACTTGAACTATTTTTTATATAATATAATGCAACTGTTCTCATAGTATTTACAAGGAGTTTTCTGAATTATCGTTATAGTATTTGTAGGATGCTTCTCGATGTATTAAGGATTGTTCTCATATTATTCTTGAAATATTCCATGATGTATTCTGAAATTTTCACAAAGTATTAATGTTAGATGCATGCTGTATTTATAGCGTTTCTACAGTACTCGTGACATGTCACATGTGCATTATGGGTTGTTCAATCCATGGAATGTTCCACGATGTATTTTTGATTGTTGACATAATATTCATGAGATATTATATGGTGTATTTTAAGTTGTCCGTGTAGTATCCATGGAATGTTTTTTCCTTTTTTATTTTCTTCTATTACATGGTTTTTTTATTTTTCTTTTTTCTTCTCTCTTTTTCTTTATGTTTTGTTTTCTATTAATTTTGGCTAATATTTTTCTTTTATTTCATATTATATGTTTATTGTATCCATGAATTTTTTTATATTCATTTTCTACAATATAGTACATAGTAATTATAAGGTGTATTCTTGTTTATCGTTATACTAGTATTCATGTGATGTTACATGATGTATTACAGGTTGTTTCTCTAGTATTCTTAAGGTTTTTTCCCCAAATTATTCAAGTTCCATATATTCTGTGTTTTGTAATGTTTCTATAATACCTGGGAGATGTTCCATGGTATATTTTCTGTTGCCCACGTAGTATCCATGGGATGTTCCATGATATATTTTTTATTGTTCATATAGTAATAATGAGATGTTACGTGGTGCAATTAGGTTGTTCATTGGTATCCATGGTGTATTCTTTTTTCTACTATTATACACGAATATTATGAATAAAATTCATCTGAAACTAGATTTTCTTATTTTCCTCTGTCTAAAAACATGTCTTTTGTATTTTTGTATATATCTCATAGCATTTTTGTATCTATAATATTTCGGTAATATCTACTTGAACTATTTTTCTATAATTTAATAAGGTTGTTCTCACAATATTTATGAGGTGTAATTTAAATTATCTCTATATTATTTTTATATTATTGATGAGATATTACATGGTGTATTCTAAACTATTCATATAATATTTTTGAAATTTTCGATATTCATATAATATTTTTAAGATTTTTCATGATGTATTATGGATTTTCCAAAGTAACCATGTTATATACAAGGTGTATTTGCAATGTTTGTCATAGTGTTCAGACGATACATATAAGATGTTACATGATGTACTAGCAAGCATGTCCGTGTACAATTTCTTGCGCGACAATTTGATACTGGCAATGAATAAATACAAAATTCAACTTAAAACAATGCAAATTTATAAGTTTGCGTGACAACCTTTTCTAACAGCGTCGTCATATATAGAACCAAAATATGTAACCTCATTGCAACACACGAACAATTTTGTCAGTTCAAATAACAACCAAAATCCATGTAGAGCTAAATCTATATTTTATGCCTAATATTAAAAAAAGGGAAAAATTCTCTTACGTGTTTTTTGTGCGTCAGCCATCTCACTGCACCTTACTCCTCTTTGCATCTCACTATAAATATTAATATTTTCAAAGTTAATAACGTTTGACTTCTCAAGAAAAGAGAATATGTATTTTGTGATAGAGGAAGTATTTGTTTAGATGTCTCAACAAGTTCTCCCGATAATATAGGGTGTGTTTGGTTATGTGGGCTAGCCTTGCCTAGCTTAAAAGGCTAGTCTAAGTTTGGCTCCAGCAACACAATCTGTTGTTGTTTGGTTCGCCTGTATAGAAAACTCCAACAGCTAGGCTATTCTTGTTTTGGAGGTTGTTTTAGAATTTATATAGTAAAATGTAGACTCCAAAAGATATGTTATCTGGTTTTGTAAAATAGAAAGTTGGCTATCCCTTAATGAGAAATAGCAAGGCTGTTGCACAGACCTCTTCTTTTCTTGAAGAGTTTTCTATTTTACAGCTAAACTATGAAATTTGGCTAGTAATTTTAACCAAACAGTTGGAGTTGCTCTAAGCTAAGCCTGCATAGCAAATCTGTTGTTTGGTTGCCTGGCTAGTAAGAGCGAGAGGATGGCGGTGAGCCTCCACTTCTCTAGTGAGCGGCCTCCCTCCCACCTCTCTCCTCTCCTCCCTCTCGTCCTGGGCGAGCGCGAGCCTCCTCTTCTTCTCCCTAGTGGATGGCAGCGGCGTGGGCACATCTCCCGTGAAAGGATCAAGATGCCCAAGAGAGAGGTGAATTGGGCTAATCTAAAATTTCTCGCAACAATTAAGTTCTACCGCTTAGTCCATTTCAACCCTTATGCCTAATAGTGCTCTCTATTTGTTCTACCGCATAAAAATTTTACACCCTAAATTCCAACCCTATTCTAGCATGGTAATTCTAAGAATACAAAGATACGAAGTAAATGCTAGAATATAAATGCTCAAAGTAAAGAGAGGGAAAGGAACACGATGATGTTTTCCCGAGGTATCGGAGAGTCGTCACTCCCCACTAGTCATTGTTGGAGCACCCGCACAAGGGTGTAGCTCCCCCTCGATCCGTGCAAGAACCAAGTGCTCTCTATGGTCTGATTCTCTGTCTCTCCGATGCGGTGAATCGCCCACAATCGCTCACAAAGACGAGTTGGGTCATCCACAATCACCACCGGATGATTGCTAAGCTTCCAATCACCATCGAGCCGTTTAGGTGATGGCGATCACCAAGAGTAACAAGCACAAACTCTCACTTGACCATGAAAGCCTAATGAGAAAGGTGGATGCACACTTGCTACTACCTATGCACTAATGAGGTCCTTAATCTTGGATTAACAAATCTTAATCACCCTACTAGGCTCTTGCACTCCCTTGAACTCCAAATGGTTGCCTCAACTGATCAAATGAGCAAGAGAGCCAGAATGGACGAGTTGGGGAAGTATAAGTACTCCCACACAAGCCACTACCCGTTGGTGTAAAAAACATCTTTCTGCTGTTGAAAGCCCTAGTTTGATTTTGGTGAATTGATAAAACCCTAAGTGCTAACCTAGTTTATCAAAGTAATTATGAGATAGGTAGCCCTAATCCAAGTGATGAAGCAAATGAAGATCATGACATGATGATGGTGATGGCATGGTGATGATCAAATGCTTGGACTTGGAAAAGAAGAAAGAAAAACAAAAAGCTCAAGGCAAAGGTGAAACTTTATAGGAGCTTTTTTGTTTTGGTGATCGAGACACTTAGTGAGTGTGATCACATTTAGATTTGATAGCCGTACTATTAAGAGGGTGAAACTCGTATCGAAATGCGGTTATCAAAGTGCCACTAGATGCTAACTCATTGCATATGCATTTAGGATCTAGTGGAGTGCTAACACCCTTGAAAACATTTGTGAAAATATGCTAACACATGTGCACAAGGTGATACACTTGGTGGTTGGCACATTTGACCAAGGGTAAAGATGGTAGAATTGAAAAGGGGTTCAATGCACCGGTCACGGGGTGACCGGACGTGTCTGGTATCTTCCCATCGTGATCAAACGCGTCCGATATCCATACCGGATGCGTCCGGTATTCTGGTTAGGCGCGGCAGTGTTGACCGAACTCTGGGTCATAGCAGTGACCAGACGCAGAGTAATCATTGTTTAGCATTCGGTCGAGGTGACGTGGGGCGTGGGTGTTGGTCCAGAGAGGACCGAACGCAGGTTTGCATCCGGTCAGCCACACCGGACGCGTTCGGTCACAGTTGAGCGGCTCTGGGAGCTCTTTGGAGTGGTATCGTGAGCCATTTATTTCACCTACCATGGCTTGCTCTGTCCTTGCATCCACTACCGAGGGGAGCACATGGCTCTGCTCTTGTCCGTGTCCTTGCCATGTTGCCTGTCTGCAACCTCGTGCGCCATTAAGCCATGATCGAGTTGCTATCCTCGCTTCTGCTCTCTCTCACTCTCTCGGCCTCTACCTCTGCTTGCCTCTGTTTGCCTCTGCTTGCCTCTATCTACCTCTGCTTGTCTCTGCTGAGCCAAGCACCCGCTATGGATCCACCCACCATCGCTCTGCCCTTCGTGTGTGCACGCAAGCACGCGTGAGCCCCACGGCTTGCACTGGACAATAGCCCCACAGCACTGCCCCTCCCGAATGCCTCAACCGGGCCGCCCTGCTGCTGATGCCCGCCGTGAGGCTCGAGCTCACCACCTCTCAATGCCTTTCCATGCTCGACCACCTGCCTCACCACCTCTACCTCGCTCTCCTCGGTGTCCTGCACGTGCTCGTCGGCCTTCACCGTGCTGGCGAGCCGCCGTGTATCGCACCACCGCGACGGGCTCGTGTGGCCGAACTGTGCCCCTTTGGAGCTGTGCGAGTCCAGTGATGCTCTATCGCCTCTCATCGGCTCGTGCCATCGCCAGCATCTCTGCTGCCGCCAGCCGATTCATTCATGCCCTGTCGTGGTTGGCCATCTTTCCCCGCTGGGTCTAGCACGCCACCTCTCCTGTCGCGACTGCGTGTGGCCACCGTGCTGTGCCCCGCCTCGATCCATGCCGCGGTTAGGCTTGGATCCGATTGTTGTCCGCGCACCTCCCCGCGCCGCTCCATCTCCGTTGCAGCGCCCTACCGTGGCCGCGCCATCGTCGCCGAAGCGGCTACCCGCGTGGGTGCATGGCCAGGGTGCTTCGAGCCGCCCCTGGCCATGTCGCCAACACCCATGGGAGTGGTAGACACCCTCGCTACCCTTGCGCACCGCTTCCATCATTGTCGGCCACCCACCATGCCGAATCGGCCATCGACCGGTTCCCCTGCCATGCTTTGTTGTGAGGAGGAAGAGAAGGACCGTGGGGGTAAGAATAGAATTTTTCTAGGGTCCCCAATGTGAATCTCTTGACTCAAGTAAATAGTGCTAAATAGTGTCTTTGAACCGTGCGTGGAAATAGTAAGAAGTACAGGGGCCTCGGCGCAAATTGGTGCCGCCACCACTGGGCTCCCCATCGTGGGCCGGCCTGCTCGCACTAGGCTGTGGCCTGCCTGCCCGCTTGGGCCGCCCGCGCCTGTTACCACCGGGCCTCGCTAGTAGGCCACGTGCACCTATGGGCCGAGCCACGCTGTCGGTCTGCCGTCGCGCCTACGCTGCGCATGGGCTGAGCTGGGCCAGTATTGGCCCAAGCGGTCCTCTTCCTTTTCTTGGTCTTTTTCTTTTTCTACCAAAATAGGGATCTTACAAAATTCATAGTAAATCATAGAAAAATCATAAAAATGCCAAACCAATTTTGTTAAGTTTCTAAAATCATGATCTATCTGATAGTGTATTTCGTTCGCATAGGTTCTGTATGTTTTTAGGGTTTGCTGTAATTATTTTAACATGCTTAACATTGTTAAGACATAAACTTGTGGGAATTTTTGTGATAAAACAGTGATAGTGTTGACTCTAAAAATTTTATAGTAAATTCCTAATATTATTAGCTGCTCACTGTAATTTTTGTAGCTCCAGAATAATTAGTTTGCTAGATAGATAATGATGCCCTATTTCGAATAAAGATTAAATCGATAGAATGAAATAAAGAAACACCTTGGAATTGTATAACTAAAACACTTGTTGGGAAATGACACCTTTCTCGACGATATTGATACATAGATTAGTACGTTAGTCCTTAGAGCTAGCTTGTTAGTTCGTACTATGTACTCTATTTTAAGAGTTGTTGTTGCCTTGATTAATTAACTGTCGCATCATCTCTACATCGCATTGCATACCATAATAGGGGCGATGATGGATTGTGGAGTCATCGGGAGTTGCTTGTGAGATGGTACTTTTGGATATCGTGTCACTAAGATGGAATACTAACTTTTAGTTATATGTTACCCAGGCAAGCCCTGCTGCATAACCCCTACTTTTCTGCACTTTATAATATGTTTGTGCATTAAGTTTTAAGGAGTTGAATGAAACCCACTTGCATATGTATATCTTCATCCTATGAGTCTTACTAGTATGGCAGGACTGTGTAGATTGCTATGCTACAGGACTCCGATAGAAGTCGAGTGATTGGCTGTCACTCGCGAGAGATAGAAAATATATTATTGTTGTTACTATATTATTATCACCTAGAATATATATGAATGATAATTGGAGACCGGGCGGAATGGTACTTTGGATCTGGACTTGGTTTGGCAGTCGAGCGAGGCTCAGATTGCATTTGTTCCGCCTGTGTCGGTTAAGGACCAGCCGTTGCATTGAGTTCTAGGCAGGTCACAGACTTATTATCTTGAACACATACTTGTGTATGGGCTCAGGGAAGGCTTGTTGCTCTCTTGTCATAGGTTTTGGCTCTTTCTGGACCCACTATTTGGAGGTGGGGATGGTGGAGGTCTAAGCACCGCACTGAGTTCAGGACTTAGGAGCGGGGGCTTAGAGTCCAAGTTTGGACAGGGACCTGGACCCCATGACAAGAGAGTGGTGGATTGGTCCTGCTTGTGCCTAGGGTACAAGCGGGGCGTGTGTTTTAGGGTACCCAGCTGGGCACATTGATTTGTGAGTCGTCGGGTGATCCGGTACGACTTGTCTACAATCTAGCACCGTAGTAAGAACTGGAAGATGAAAGATGGTAAAATGATTCTGATTGCTTACCACCGCTTGAAAGTAGCACATGTGCTTACATAGAATGGTTAGTTAATGAACTAATGCTGACTGCTAATAAAATTGAATATAAGGATGTAAGCTTAGTAATGCTTCCTGTAGATGCAATAAATCCACAAGCCAGATAGCCTTGCATACCCTTGGAGTCTTTTTCTTCCTCCTGTCGGGTAAGTCTTGCTGAGTATAATTGAGTAGTCAGGGTTTTATTTCCCCCTATTACAGGTGACAGGCGGATGTTAGAGCTGACTCTTGGGTGTGGATTCGTTCTGGTGGGTTCAGAGAGGATCCCATTACGCTGCGATCATAGTTTTTATTTATAACTCTCACTAAATGGAAGTTTTATAATCTGTTGTCATAGTTTATACATTAATGCTTTATCATGTCATGAATAGATATCTATTTCCGCTGTAACTCTCATCATATGTTTATATTCTGCTATTATCAACAGTAAATATTATACTCTGATGTTGCATAAAAAGTGATGTAAGAAATTGTTAAATGTTGTAAGCTTTATTCTCTCATTTGTGATCTTGATGGAAAATGTGGATTTTTGGGTTCTCCCATGGGGCATGCCCGATGAAACTGCATAATTTAGTGTTCTCCCTTGAGTACTTAGTGTCTAATGGAAGACAAGTACTCTTGGGAGGCATTAGATTAGGCGGTTCTGCCACAAGTGGTATCAGAGCCTAAATGAGGAAATAAAGCTTCAGAACCTATTTCTAAAATAAAACTTGACAACAAATTCTTTTCAAAAAGTTAGGACGTTGCATGTGAAGTTATATTAGTAGCCCTATTACTATGGTTATGTATCTAGGATAGATGGCACTCTACTGACTTAGGTAGGCTTAATCAATTTTTCTACAGGTACACTAACCCCTAGCATAGTCTGATAGTATCGACTAGCTACAGGGAGAGAACGATGTGCCAAAAATATGAGAACGGTTGCCCTATATGTTGGCAACAATAGAAGGACGTATAGGATGTGCATTCATGCAGATCCTGTTTGTGCATTATAGTGCCCATATTGCTTGCAGATACGCCATCCATAGGTGTCATGTGTGTCGTATTGTGCACGACTGACTCATTCCTATTTTGTAGTTATTTCTGCACTGTGGCTTCATGCTCTATGTTCGCCCGTGGTTCACGCCTATCATGACCCACGTCTCCCCGTACTCTTTTCTATGCTCTGGTTGGACACTTTCCCTATAGTCGTACTTGTTAGTAATGGACTCAGACATCGCTCGCCTCGAACGTGCAAAAATTTGGTCGATTCATTCATAGTGATCCCACGCAGGAACCTTAGTGGACTGCACCAGGACCACTGACCGCTTTGCCTTTATAAGCAGGGTCTGGCTTAGCCATTGGTACCACCACTTGGGGCACTTTAGCTCGTCTAGCTTTTCTTTTAAGCAAGCTTTTTGCTCAGTCCTTCCTTGCAACCACCACTAGGGTTGGCAGGAGCCTGGGTTAGTAGTTACTGCCTGAATGTTGAGGGTTTTCCCATAATCCTGCATGCCACCCTGCAAAAGCTCAGAGTCAAAGATCATCTCGAGTATGAGGGCCGTGAGTATGAAAAGCATGGCACTAAGCGGTGTGAGGTAACAGTCTACATTGGGAAGAGTGAGGAGTTCCCCGGCATCACTGAAGCCTGGAATGTGACCACAACTGAGTTTTGCTTTGTCGACACCTATCAAGTTGTGGCTCGCAAAGCCTTGCGGAACCTTTGCCAGATCTATGAAGAGCCCATTGCCCATACCCCCATGAGGTTCTTTCCACCTTTGGAAAAGAATCAACAGGCATGGAGGGCTCGCATGGAGGCTTTGCATGGGCGGGATGTGCAAGAGGATAGTACAACCGTGGTGCACTTGACCATGTACCTGCTTGCTTTGGATGAGTAGTATGACTGGCAAGCCTCGGAGCTGAGGAAGTGCCTCTTGTGAGCTGAGGAAGCTGAGATCTTCTCCAGGTGCAACTTCTCGAAGAGCATGCCAGTGCGGCAGCCACAGAGAGTCAGGAGACTGCCATGTCGGAAGCTCTGAAGGAGGATGAAGATCGGCATGTCCATCAGTTTGGAGAGGCTATGACAGAACCACCCAATTTATACAAGATCAAGTACGGTTGTCCCCGCTAACACATTGACACACGAATATTTTCACTTATATAAACCCGGTAGTCCACCGAGTGTCACGAAGGACCTCAGTAAATCAACATCACAACCAAGATCAAATGATTAAGCAAATACACATCACATACACAGAGTTGTAGCAGAAATAATATTACAAATGGGTTCATAAATAATAGTACAAGTTTAGGTTTCAAAACCGATTAGTGAAAACAACATAGCTTTCAAATGATTACATTAATATAAGTTCCAAATACATTGCTAGCATAAGTGACATCCTCTAATAAAAGCATATAGATGAGAAGTAAATATAGAGTCACCGAGCCCACCGGCGGTTAGCCACCATCTTCAGCAGGCCAAGAACTTCACCTGCAACATGGTGGGATAAACCCTGAGTACTCGAATGTACTCAGTTAGACTTACCCATCATAAACTAGAAATAAAGCGACATTTTGCATACTCAGGGTGTAACATTCGAGGCAACATGTAAATATTCTAGTAACCATAGCTAACTCTCCCCTAGACCAACAGTTGGACGGTCATGCTCTCACAACTCACACTTACCTAGGTATAGAGGCAATTGATCCATACATTACCATTCAAGTGAACGGCATCCATACAATAGCACGCCGTATGGACGACGAAAGTGAAAATTGCAATAAAGTACATCCCCCATAGTTAGTACTTAGATAGCAACCTAATAGTCCTTAACTAGGCATAAAGGAGGATGTTGCTAGCATAGTTTTGCAAATAAGTTTTGACAAATTTGCCTGTAGCTAAAGTTTTAGTTAAAATAGGCTTTTTGAAACAAAAACTTTGTTTTTAAAACTATGTTTATGACAGTATTATGCTTAATCTTGCTCTAATGCCATCTAGGACAAAACCGCCCAATTTATACAAGATCAAGTATGGTTGTCCCTGCTAACATGTTGACACATGCATACTTTCACTTATATAAACCTGGTAGTCCGCCGAGTGTCACGAAGGACCTCGATAAATCAATATCACAACCAAGATCGTATGATTAAGCAAATACACATCACATACACAGAGTTGCAGTAGAAATAATATTACAAATGGGTTCACAAATGATAGTACAAGTTTAGGTTTCAAAACCGATTAGTGAAAACAACATAGCTTTCAAATGATTACATTAATATAAGTTTCAAATACATTGCTAGCATAAGTGACATCCTCTGATAAAAGCATATAGATGAGAAGTAAATATAGAGTCACCGAGCCCATCGGCGGTTAGCCACCATCTTCAGCAGGCCAAGAACTTCACCTACAACATGGTGGGATAAACCCTGAGTACTCGAAAGTACTCAGCTAGACTTACCCGTTATAAACCAAAAAAAAGTGACACCAAGGAGTATGTAAGGATTTATAGGTGGAGCTAGCTTGACAACATTTTGCATAAAAGCCAAGAGTGGAGCTATACATTTTTACAATTCAGTAACCAAGTTAATTATAGCTATTCATCTCTAGATTAGCAACTAACCTGTGCCAAACATGCGGGATACCATTTAGTAAAAGGCAATAGTAACCATAGCTGGTATAATGTTGTAACATCATCATCATCATCATTATAACCATCAAGTTCAATTAAGTGTCTCTATGTTGCCTATGCTCAGTCAAGTTCTCACTATCCGGGAGAGACAACGATTCGAATCGATTCCTACCCAGCTGGGGAATTATTCCTAACACAAACCCAATCAACCTGATCAGTGGTTGCCTCGGGTCACCTTTGGTACAACTCAGGAACAAATTCGTAGGTCCGAGCAGCTCCTCACTCTCAGGGAATCCACTCTACTAGGTGGTCAATCTCACCTTTAGACTTACACCAATGGCTCCCCACACATCCTTACTATCGCCAGAGTGCGCACTTTCACTTCTCGGCTTCCTGCCTGAGTTGAGCTACTCGGCTTTACGGTCAGAACGAGTTATCCGACCAACTAAGTGATAGGCATGCATTCAACATGACATGAGGACGTACAGCGCATCGGTCCTTAAATGACACAGATGGGGATAGATCCACACCCAAGACCTCCATGTCTTGTTGCTTCTCTATTGATGTCCTGCCCGGTCTCCATTTATTATTAACACATGGTTATTTCCACGATAGCAAATATAGCCAACCGTGCTTTGGTATCCACCTATATCTCATAGGTGATAGGAAATCACCTGACTTCTACTGGTCTAAGCATTGCTAAGCATACATTTGATCCTAGACCTACATAGGGTTCAAGGTATATTTCTAGACAAGGTAGTTCTATGCATCAAGTGGTTCCAATCAACTCTTATAACCTAATGCATCAAACATAAAGGACTAAAGTGATATTTATAAAAACATAGGAGGCTTAGAATACTTCGGGGCTTGCCTGGGATCAAACACTAGGTCAGTGTTTGTTAGACGACACTTGCTTGGTGAGCATCTCCTGTTCAGGCATGTACTCCAGGGGTCCTTCCATCTTCGAGATTAGTCCACCATACACCGTCTTTTGGTTTGGCTCCAACATCATGTCCTTTCACGTGGTTTATCTAGCATACCTAGATGAGATGCAAGATGCAAGTGCATGAATAAGAAGAATGGTAATATGAGATGCATCACATAATAGCATTCAAGGCAAACATAAGATCATGCAAAACATAGGCACCTAGAGTTATTTAACTAAATATCACGCCACCTATTATAGAGGGATAGAAAGCATATTAGGCATGGCACATAAGTGAAATTAAGTTCATATATTGCACCCATGCATTGATCAAGAACTAACCAACATGTTTAGCCAAAACAAGAGCAAGCTAAAGCAATCACCTAGCACATGTATAGAAATCTAGGCAGCAGCACAGCAGTCACTTGTTTTATCCATAACTGGAGATCTAGATATCCAAACAAGGTGATCCTAGACTTTCTACAAAGATAATGAAATTGCCTACAACATTGTTATTATCACAAAAAGCTTATTCCAAAGCTAACTAGGTCAAACATGCCAATGTTTCAGATCTACACAGAACTAGGACAGAAAAGTAGAAGTAGTTTAAAAAAGGCATAACTGGAGTTACAGACATCAAACAAGCATGAACATAAACTTTCTAGAAAGCTCATTAAATTATCTGAAACATGTTTATTATCATCACCAGGTGATTCCACAATTAACAAGTTCAATCAAGTATAATTGACCACCTCTGTCCAGACTTGAACAGATTCTGCCATGCAATTTCACAAGCTTATAACTGGAGTTGTACTAATCCAAAAGACATGTAACAAGACAATATATAAAGCTTATCAAATTGTCTACAATTCATATTTAATCATCCCAGCATGAATCCCAAGTTAAAAGGGTCAAACAGTCATATTTATCAAATCTAGTCCAGAAATCCCATAGAACTACAATTTCTGAAGACCAACTTTGAACAGTCATAACTCACAAACTATTTGGCCAAATGCCATGAAAATTTAACACAAGCTAGTTAAGTGAGTTGTCTACAACTTTGTTATAGACATGATTCATAGCAAACTTCATCTTCACTATGTGATTTGCTTAAATCTAAAATCTCTCCAGAAAGTCACTATATGTGAATTATAGTGAAAATAATATTTCACTGCATACAAGAATAGTACTTTGAGCACTACCAATGTTACCAATAGTTAACATACATCAAATGAACACTAGAAAACATAGTTGCCATTTCTAAATAAATTCTTTTCATGCCTTTATTAATTTATTTTGATAATTAGGTGAAATAATAAACACATAGCCAAAGTGTACAGAAAATTCCACAAAAATTATAGTAGCTTATACATGTCCACAATAGGCTACTGTATAAATTTCACATCATTTGAACAAGTATAATATCCTACACAAAAATGACAAGCCAGCAATGCTTAAAATAACATAAATAGGAAATCCTATTAAATGGTGTCAAACAATAGTATTCATATTTTTCTTAGCTTTATCACATCACAAAAGCACTGTACAAATAGTTTCACGCTCAATGGATACATATTTTTACCGTGAAAAATAGCACAAGAATCTAGCATTTATTTAAGATAAATAGCAAACTCCTATTTCCATGCAAACAATATTTTTCCCAGGTAGTACATGACAATACAAGACTAACAAAATCAGAATCACATTTTTAGCACTTTGCTAGCTCAAGTTATAGATTTTACAAGATTGAAACCATTTAAAAGCATTTATCAAACTCTATTTTATTCATCTAGAAAAATACAAGAAATAGTGCACTTCATATTTTTATCAAATACTACACTTTATGAGTTATCCAACAAAATTTGGTTCACTCAAATAGGATACTCCTAGCCCTAGATATCATTTTCCAAAGTTAGCACAAAAATCAAGAAAAGAAATAACAAAACCTAGAACTACAGTCGCTGACATGCGGGACCCAGAGTCAATTGGGCCCCACTGGTTAGTTACATAGAGACAGGGGTGGTGGTTTGACCAGCGCTAGCTCGCTGGCGGCGAACTTTCCGGTGAAACCAACCCCACCATGATGATCCTCACACTCTCCCGCATCTATACGTGTAGGTGGTGGGAGCTGAGGTGCACCGGAGACAGGTCATCACTGGCCATGGCAGCACGGCGGCGCTGCGCGGCGCTGCTCCAGCCATCTTTGGCCATGGCAAGTCTAGGCGAGAGGCACTATAGCACCAAGGTGACTACGCGGACCTACCTAGGCTGTCTAGGTGTAACGTCCCGCCTCTCCGAGGCCGGGCCCGCTTACATCTGGCAGCTTCTCTAGGATATAGACTGCCCTCACAGACCAACACAGGTCTTTTCTGCGCACTTTGTCCTCACTCATGCGCACCCGGGAAGAACTTCTCGGTCAGTCACCCATCGCTCCAAGCCAAGCACGCTTAACCTCGGAGTTATTTGCAGATGGGCTTCCGGAAAAGAAGTTGCAACTTATTGGTATGAGTATCCTATTAATCCTGTTAAGCCCTGGGTCAGGATGTTACATCCTCACCCCCTTAAGAGATCGACATCCCCATCGATCAATCCCAAGCCAGGAGCGTCCTCTCTTGGCCACATCCGTGTGTCCAGAGCCAGCGCATGTGCCATGCTATGTGACCACGCCGGATCCATACCAGCCATGCGCACCATGCCTGCGCAACTGCGACACACACGCCCGTGAAACCGCGAGAGTCAGCTCTGATACCATTCTGTAACGTCCCGCCTCTCCGAGGCCGGGCCCGCTTACATCTGGCAGCTTCTCTAGGATATAGACTGCCCTCACAGACCAACATAGGTCTTTTCTGCGCACTTTGTCCTCACTCGTGCGCACCCGAGAAGAACTTCCCGGTCGGTCACCCATCGCTCCAGGCCAAGCATGCTTAACCTCGGAGTTATTTGCAGATGGGCTTCCGGAAAAGAAGTTGCAACTTATTGGTATGAGTATCCTATTAATCCTATTAAGCCCTGGGCCGGGATGTTACACTAGGGTTCGGGTGGATGCACTGGCGAGATTGCCCGCGTGTGCGGCGGTGCGGCGGCGAGAGCGCGACGGCACTGTCCGTCGTGTTCGACGCCGATGAAGCTACGGCTCGCTGTGAGGTCATCACCGAGGCAAGATAACATCCTAAGCTAGTGCTCACATGAAGCAAGAAAGAGAATGGGGAAGTGAGCGGAGCAGCAGTGAGCTTGCCATGATGGTGGCCATGGAGGCAGTGAACTCCGGCGAGGCAAGAATGGCAAAATTCACCCTCACCGTAGCTTGTTAGGTCTAGCAACCACGTCGAGCAGGTAGGGAGGAATATGGCGGAGCTTGTAGCAAGCTAGAGGCGGCAATGGCATGGTGGTAAGGGAGCTAGGCGACGGCAATGCGCTCGGCAGCAATGGCGGAGGCGCGGCGCTTGGCTTCCGCGTGCAGTGGCGAGGCGAGGAGATACAAATGAAGGCAGCACTTGAACCAGAAGACGCGTGGGGTTGAGGTGTTCACGATGGCCTGATGAGTGGGGGCAATGCTGGCATACGACCTCCACTTGGTGCGAGTGGCCTGACAATGGTCGGCCATGACGACCTGAACTCGGTAACCATCAGATGCAGCATCACCTGACTAACGGTGAGTTTTCTTCCCTTCCTAAATCTTAACCCGTGGTGAATTAGCAAGAGATCCATTAATCAAAGTGGTAGAGCTACAGGTAAGCTCCAACATTGCCAATATCCACATCATCTAAAACTCCACGGTTTTCAAACTATGAGGCACCAAAGTACACTACACGAACACTATAAAGCATTGTAACACTAAGACAAAATTTTCAAGTTTCAAACAACACTGTGATGATTTTTGTGATCCAAATTCAAGCATGTTAGGAGCTGAATTAGCCTATGAACCAAAAAATAAAAGTTGTTACACTACTTGAGTTCTACAACTTTGTTTTAGGGTGCACAGCCATGCAAAGTTTCTAAAGTGATATTCAACTCCAGTGAAACATACTTCATGAAAATGGTACTTAACACTATAGGTATGACTTAGAGACCAAACTAGCTTTAGTCATGAATACCAAAGTAGTTCCTAGTGACATTCTAAACATGTTTGAAGTACTCCTAAGGTTCCACAATCATTTCATGCATTGCTCACTTGTAAATCCTAGGTCAAACTAAGCATGTCCTCACTTAGGAGCTTAATTAGGTAAAGTGATCCACATGAACATTGTTCCATTAAGTATCCTAAGTGTAGCTAAGGTATTTTAGTGACCAACATCAACCACTTGCACTCAATCACACATGATCATAAACATACACATAGGGAAAACATAAAAAAAAGTCATGTTTCACATGTTTCAATTGCATGTTTCATATGTGAAAGTTCATATAGGAATGCTTGATGCTTATGCTCATGCAATGCAAGTACAATTATGCAAGCCTAACACCTAGGGTGTTACAACCCTCCCCCCTTATGAGAATCTCACCCCAAAATTCGGTGCGAAAGACTTTTAAGGGAAGAGAAGCATGTCATCCATTTTCCAACATCAATGATAGCCTTAGGCTACTTAACTTTGGAGTATTAGAGAGGCTAATTTGGTCAAGACACTTTCTGATACTTGCCCTTCGTAGTAAGTTTTGTCTGAAGAATTTCCTTCGTTGGCTTTCATGAAGTATTGTTACTTTGGGAGGAAATCCAAGACAGCACAATACTTCTTTCTCGAGATATAGAGTGTACTACGGAGCATAAACCAATTACCCACAATCTCTACTTCCCTAATGAATATAGCATGGACCATGTGAACTTTGTACTAGACTACAAGCTTCTAAAATCTACTCATTACAATGGTTCCATGTTCGTTCACAAAGTTTGAAAAGCAGTCCTCTACCAAAGTAGCTTGAGTACAACCTTTCATAAGGGATGAGATCACAGATGGGGTAAACATCCTCCTAGGTTGTGAGAAACCGAGTAACCAACAGACAATATCTAAGCCGGTCGTGACCATTCAATCACTCAGATGCCAACCGATAGAAAACTGAATAATGTTCCATGTGTGTAGTTCTCTTTCTCTAATGATAATACTATATTAACCGATTCTGTTGAGTGAGCAAGGAATGCGATAGCTGACTCTATTGACTCAGTGTTTTCGATGATCATTATTTGGGGGAATCCTTGTATCCAAGCAGCAACAGTTATCTAGGTTGAATCTGATGCAACCTCATGGGTAAAAACACATAGAATGTACCAAGGATAAGTCTGCCTTGGAAATCCTTGTTGAAGAAGGATGTTAGCGAGGTCTGGAGGACAACACAGGTTGTAGTTATTCACCATCCGAAGAAACAGTACACTACCAAGATCGAGTACAATTTTCCTTCATGGTGCTGTTGCACAGTAAATTGGATTGACTTGCATTGTAGCAAAACTACCTTTGTGGGACTACATTTGACATTGAGGCTTCCTTTCTAATGTCAATCCACAACCCATAAGCAAAATCTAAAATCTATTGTTTGACACTTTTCAAATTGTTTTTTACTCGCAAAGGCACAAATTGACTTGTAGAACACTTTGACTGCTCAAGCAATGTTGATATGAGAGGGCAAAAGCAAGGCACAAAGGGGTGCCATGAGTCGTCTCTAGCACATCTAAAGTATTAACAATCATCACCTTGCCAACATGACCTGAGCTACAAACACAACCTACTAATATGAGGGATGCAAGTAGTCAGCAGAGAAATCACAGATTTTGTACCTCTCGGTAATCAGTTCATATCCTGCAAACTACTACTCCATTGTGCACAAATTTTGGTAGACATTTAGATTCAAGAGTCATTTAATGACTGACCAAAATTCAGCTCAAACAGACACCGTTTGGCTATCCCAACAAATCATCTACCAAAATTACTTTGTTCTGAAATGTTTGTGACTAAACTATCAAAACATCTCTCAAATCTGATGCTTTACTCAACCAATCCTCAAACCAACTTAAGACATCGAAGTACCTTAAGCGAGGAATGAGATTGTCAAGTGTTGTGGCAACCCAACCATGTTTGAGCTTCTAATCACCGGCTTAAAGATAAATAATTTAGTGCCATGAAATCTTGATAGATTTCTTGTTCTTCTTTTTCTTTGCTTCACGCGTTGTGGAGTGTGTTCTGCACTCTCTAATTCTCTTTATAACCACGGTAGCTTTCTTGTTGAGGATGGAGGCTAGGGTTTTCCTTATACCTCTTAGGAAACAACCTCAACTGTTGATTTAGACACCAACTCGATGATACACAGGCACCAGACTTGTGGGCCATGTTGTAGGGCACAATGCATACTTCACGTGGAGTGACAGTCCTACAAAGATAAGGGAGCATATCTAATTATCCTTTTGTGCTTCATCCAATAGAATCTAGAACAATCCTTTGAAAGCACCATAAACATAATGAAGCTGACCAAAACTAGGGACGTGCTTTCTCTAGCTCTTTACTTACCTGATACAACATCATGCACTATCTGTGTGATTGTCCAAGATGGAATTGACTTGATGACATAGGGCTTGGAGAAGAAAGCAGTACTAGCATTGATGACTGGCTTTGTTGTTTCTTTGCTTAACATTGTTCTATGAGATCTGGCCTTCTTGGTTACCAAAGAGTCGTTACCTAGCTAGAGATTAACCTTCCTACTGGTAACTAATTGGTTATCTCTCAACCCTAAAAAGGTTCCAAATCTTCACTCTTGACAAAAAGAATTGTGTTCAAAGCATAAACAGATGGTCGCCATTGAAGTCAGCAGAAAGAGGTCACACCGAAGATGGTCGGTTTTTTTGTCTGCATGATCCTTATGCACCTAAAGATTTAGAACTTGGATAGGAAGCTCATGAGCACCAGGTGACCTATTATAGGATATAATATCCTGGTCCATTTATCATCCAACTGATAACTTGTCCAACTTTAAGTGTTGTGTGCCCTTTTGATCCAACGGGGATGACATAAGTTGCTCACTCAATGACCGACGTCATTACTGGGATAGTCAAGTAGAGTCACTTGTCTACCATATCTTGTAGTCTGTTAATGTTTATGTCAGTGACCTGTTCTTCAAAGGTTATCCTTTGGACGACTCCAGAAGGAAATCCTATTGTATCTAGTTCAACATACAGATCTTCTGACAAGATAAGGAGAGATAACCAAGGAAGAGCTTACGTAAAAATAACACATCGGTGCAGTTCTGCAATGGATCATGACTAGAAACCTCGATACCAGCGCATGCCGAGTAGTACAACCTTGTGTGTGCACCCACAGGAGGCTCTCGATTTCATGCAGGCACCATAGATCGCTAATCGTGGCACCATTACTGAACATACAACCCATAAGAATTTTCACGTGGTACAAATTTAGTTGCATAGGAGCAAGCACCATGAGAAGGAGGGATAGAAATAAAGGTAGTCACTAGGTTTGGAGTCAACAAGGATGCGATCTGAAGATCAAAACACAGCGCTAAGAGAACATAGCTTAGTTGCTAAAGACAACTGAGCAGGGGACTCCTGTGTTATTTCCATATACACTTTGTGTCCACAAAGGTGATTACCAGGCAAAGATTAACATAAGATTTGGTCTTGCCGAGCAGCGATATGAGATCAAGACTAATAAACATCCAGAGACTTGAAAGGGTTGGAGCCAAAATAAATGAGATTCCAGGGATAGAGCCAATGCACTGCCAAGGTAGATAGCGTGTGGGGGTACGACCCTAGATACCCACTGACAGACCATATGGGATGCACCCCCAGGGGTGGCCCGGTCCCACAAGACAAAGCCTTGCGGAGCACGGCGCTGCTCGACGCGCCCTGTAAGACACTGGAAAGATATCCTAAAGATACTATGAGATCTATTAGGATATGTATGATCCCATGATTCCTAGTAATCTGTTATTACTTTCTGGTTATCTCCTAGATCTAACCGACTTGAAACCCTGCCCCTGGACTATATAAGGCGGGTAGGGACCCCCTCCAAACACACGCAATATCATACGATAGCCAATACAATCCAACAGACCATAGGAGTAGGGTATTACGTCGCGCTAACGGCCTAAACCTGTCTAACTCTTGTGTCTCTGTTGCCTTCTTATTCTCGATTACACACATCTCTGCTAATCAATCTACCTTCGTGGGATACCCCTCGGAGGACTGTCGACGATATTCTGTCGATAGTTGATGTGCCAGGTAGGGGTATGCATGCTATTTCCATGTCAAACAAGATGGTACGCTTTGCATGCTCTTCGTCCCTCCTATAGGTCGGCCAGATCTTCATGGTTGGATATATCTCCTGGATCATCAACGCTGACAGAGTCAGAGAGCTCATCGAGCCAGTGCAGATCGATTCTGCGCTAATCACCCCAACACCTATGACTGCAGATTCGATCTTGGAACCACCTCCGAGGTTGTCTTCATCGATAATTCGCCACCCACTCCCCTGCTACCTGAGGATGCAAATCAACAACGACAATCTGATCGCATCCATCAATCAGGTTGGCTATAAGCTCGCCGATAACCTCTCCATCGTGGAATCAGCTCTGACCACTCTGGTTCTACGCCGACCACCATCCAACTTAGATCTATCAGAGACTGATCAGGAAATGCTAAGGGTTATGGCCCTGCCCTTCAGGCTCACTAGCGTCGCTGCCACCTACCAAGATGCCACCTACCAGGTTAGAGATATCCATCCTCTTGCTGACCAGATCAACGACCAGCTTTTGCCAACTGTCAATATGCTACATGTCATCCAACGCCCCGAAGCATCCCTCCAAACCATCCTAGATGAAAATCTAGACTTCGAGTCCTAGGGATCTACGGAGACTGTTGCTGAAACCACCGCCATACAACCTCCTTTCCCTCCCTTCCATGTAGGTAGAATTTTCAATGTCAGCGTCGATAGCCCCCCATAGGATGGGGAAACCGAGGAGGACCACGCTGCTTGCGTCAACAGGAACGTCAACCATGCGTAGTGCCGAGCAAATGAGGCTGCCCTTGTGCTAGCCGAGGCTGCCCGCAATAATTAGCTCAACTCGTAAGGAAGGCCATGCCCACTCCAATGCAACCTCAACGACGAATTTGTCCATGTTGATAGCCACAACGTCTATAAGACCCTAAGCGCCAACTTGGCTATGGCTGCCAATGAGCTCGTCGGCTCCCACAAACACCGGAGGTCGCCAAGGTTGCTGCCATGCTTAAAGAAGCGCACTGCCAGGTCAATGAGATACGCTAGTATTAGAGACCTTCCTACTCGACAAGCTCATTTCACCGATCCGCCGTGCCAAGATCTAATCACCGCCACAGCCAAAGTCGTTTCACCGACCAGCACCGCGACGATGGACAACCTCTCTAGGGGGGAGCTAGGGGCAACCGCGTCGACAACCCTCGCCAACATGACCAGGAAGTCGACCAGGATGTCCAAGCACACATCAACAATCTTTGAGACGCACGGCGTCATATCGATGAGCACCGTTTCTCTCGCCATGAAGAAGAACTGCGCCGCCGTCAAGAATACGAGCAAGAGTTTGATAATCCGGACTAAGTCCTCTAGCCACTCAATGTTGGCAACACCACAGATCACGACGATGATGATCCCGAAGGGCCCCGAGCATTCACAAGGGCACTCCATATACTCTAGTGGCCCCATAGTTTCAAAATCACTGGGGTCAATCCCTACAAGGGACGGATGAACCCCACATAGTGGCTACAAGCCTATGCCACTGCTGTGCGCGCCACCGAGGAAGATACCAGCGTCATGGCAAACTACCTTCCCATCATGCTCACACCAACGGTGATGAACTGGTTCACAAGCCTTGCCCCGGACTCCATCGGATCCTGGGAAGAGCTGAAGAAGGTCTTCATCGACAACTACATGGCTACGTGTACTCGGCCAAGCACCAAGCACGATCTGAACTGCATCTACTAGAAGCCATCCAAGCTCCTCCGTAGCTACATCAGATGCTTTTCTAAGATGAGGAATTATATTCCTAACATCACAGAAAGCTGAGGTGATCATCGCCTTCATTCGAGGACTCCATCACCGTGACCTTCGATCCAAGTTCAATCGCAAGCCGCCAAAAGGGATTGGCGAGATGATTATGACCACTGATTAGTACGCCGACACCGAAGAGGCCAAAGTACGCTTCAATGAGGATGCGGGCACTCATCGCCCAACTCGCCGCAGCGATGAGTGACCCAATGACCGACACCACAAAGACAGCCGCTACGACGACCACAGTCACCATCGGGACAGTGGCCGTGATCAGCCAGAAGGATCCAAATCTGGTCAATATCACCGCCGCCGACCAGACCACATTATCGCCACCATTGATGAACCTCAAGCCAAGCGCAACTACAACAAGTAGTACAAGAAGATCCTCGACAGCCCATGCCCCCTCCACAAGAATAGCAAGCACAAGATGAAGGACTGCCTCGGCTTGGCTAAGGAGTTCCAGGCTAAAAAGCCAGACGACGACAACAACGATGGAGCAAGAGGCTGTCGGCCACCTGGGACAACAACAATAATGCCATTTGTGGTCTGGGGAAAAGCATCTGAGCAGATGGATCAAAGAGGAAAAGCATTGGTCTGGGGACTACGAACTCAAGCTAGTCGTAGCACCGGTGTGTCTCTGTACTTTTTGGTCTATGGCTCAGAAGCCATACTTCCAGCGGACATTGCCTTCTGAGCACCTAGGGTGGAACATTATAATGAAGAGCAAGACATAGCTATTTAGATAGAGGATGTTGATAGGGCCAAAGAAGAATGCCTAATCACTTGCATCCGCACAGCCAAATATCTTGAAGGCTTGCGAAGATACTACAACCGCGACATCAAAGGTTGTTCATTTGCTATCGGCGATCTCGTTCTCCATAGAAAATAGAAAACCGAAGGGAGGCATAAGCTCTCCTCCCCTAAGAAGGGCCTTACATGGTCAAAGAGGTTATTCGACCATGGTCTTACCATCTATGTGACTTGGATGAAATTGATATCCCAAATTCATGGCACATCGAGCACCTTATATGTTTCTATCCTTGAAACGCTCCAGATATGTACTCTCCACTCCATGATGAATGAAGTTTTTGTCGCCATAATTTGTCTCGACTATTTCTCCATTATAGCTTAATCTCCATTTGTGGTCGCCAGCTCCAAGCTACTCTAACAAACTCCAATACGTGATCTCCATAAACGCTCCGCCACGTTTCTTCCATATCTCCAAGATATTTCACTAACCGCCAAGTAGCACACTGTTCCGCTCTATGTTCTTTGGAGAAAACCTAGTCTCCGATCTCTCCTACACGTGCTATGGGCTCTGCGCTCTGCGTTATGGGTGGTTGGTTGCGGTTCCTTGATCACGTTTGTTCCTCCTACACGTGCACGGGCTCCGCGCTTGATGTTATGGAATATGGGCTAGCCAAGGCCAAGAGCTCAGTAATGAACTAAATGCTCAGATGCTACTTATACCATGTATAATTGCGTTAGGGTTAACACTACAACAATTTTTCACCGAAACACTGGCAAACTGCATAAACATGCACATGTCACTTTACAACATTTGTACACATACATGAATGTTTGTCTGCGCCCTCACACATTTTAACTATCCTCTCTAGCTATTACAGATTACTCTCCGAGCAGGTCATTATGTTTGGCCCTCTCTATCCACCTCGCCGAATAGGTCGACGTCTCTGGCCAGCCTCTTTGCCGTGTCCTCCACCTCATCTTCTAGCTCCTACTACTTCAGTCGCTCTAGTCCCTCTAGTGAATCCGGCCCCTATCACTTCATAGAACGATGGTAGGGTAATGAGACTAGACTACCGCCAGGGCATGGGTTACGACAGAGATAGTGGCATCACAGTTGAAGCTTTTGAAGTTCTCCCATGCTGCCTTGCACCTATCGATGATGGTGTCCAGATGAGGCGGCCTATCGTTGGGCTAAGGAGCTGCCTCCATGTCGATGCAGTCAAGCATTGGCCTGACTCTAGCCACCATGGTGTCGAGCTTTCACCTCTAGGTTTGTGCTTCTAGCTCTAGCATGTTGAACTGGGCCTTGGTCCTTTGATGGTATTCTACAAGCACCGAGAAGATCCATCAAGCGAATAAGTCACTTAAGCAACAACTCCGACCATGAACTACTCACCTTTTAGCTCCTTGGCCAGTTTCTCTGCTCGCCCAGATGCCTTCTTCACCTCCTCTTGGAGTTGGCCAATGACCTGATGCAACTGGGTGAGCTCCACATCTTGCTCTACAAAAGTGACGACCGTCAGCAATATTAAAGTTGTTCGGCAATACAGAACAAGTTCACCAATCCATAATACCTTTTTTAGCTCAGAGAGGCTTCTCAGCTGCTTGAAGCTACGGTCTAGCTGCTTGGAGCTACCGTGCAACTGCTTCGACACGGTCGCCAGCTTCTCAGATTAGGCCCGCTTTTGGTATTCCAGGTCCTGCGCGTTAGATTCGGCAAGATCCCGCTCGTGCTAGGCCCTCTAGATGTTTTTCTCCATAAGCTTCATCTCCTCCTTTCAGTTTTGTGTTCTCCTCAGTGAGGGGCTCCATCCTCTTGATTAGCTATCGCCATTGTTCAGTAGTTCATGCTATGCCCAGCAAAAGCAACAAGATTATGAAGAACTCCAATCTCCAACGTCAAAGACGAACATTGATGATGTAATACTAACCTTGATATGCTTCATTGATGTGAAAAGGGTGGACTCTAGCCTCCTGACCTCCCTAGTGGTGTCCTCCTCTTCCACGACCACCACTTTATCGCCCCGCTTATGGAGGATCTAGACGGCTTAAGTCCGTGTTTCCTCACGCTCAATATCTTCCACCTCATCCTCCTCGGCAACTGGTGGCACCACCTAGGGGCTCGGTTGCCGCATAGCGTGGCCGACCACGCACTTTGACACCTTAGGGAGTGGCACCTGCTCTTCTAGCACCACTGGTTCCTTTGCCCCAGACTCCAGCATGGTGTCGACGACTCCAGCATCTGCCTTCGAAGACCTGGTGGCTCCCACTGTTGCCCCAAGCACCGCTGCCGACTCATCCACCATCGACGCCAATCGTTCTCCGCCACCAAGTTCATCAGCAGCGGTGGTTAACTCCTCCATAGGCCACTGAGAGCCCAATGACTCTAGGACATGGTCTACTGGCATTGCCTCCATGGTGGGACCAGCCCCCGGCTGTTCGCTAGTTTAGACAGATGGATTCAAATCATCTGAATGCCTCGCTCTGCATCAGATTAGCTCGTCAATCACCACAACTATAAGGATCTGACAGCAAACTGAATCCAAGGCAAAGGAAACTGACACGTTGGCCTCTCGGTACAAGGTTCTAAACCTGGCGCTGCCCCCCCCTCGAGCCCTCGGGCATGGCTCTGGGGTCAATCCGCAGTGCCCAAGGCTTAAGGTCTCGCGGCCCCCGCCGTCAGCCTCTCCTCCACCTGTCGCTTGGAGACTCCCTATGCCTACTAATTGGGGACTCCTTTCGTCTGTTGTTCGGGGACTCCCTCCCCTCCTTTCGATCGCACCTCCGCGCACGTGTTGCGTGGTGGCGCCTCAGTGCTTGAGGAGGAGCTATCGGAGCCCCATCGTCGTTTCGACCACTCGGACATCGCCGCACTCTGCGTTCGAGTGGCCTGGTCGCCGCCAAGCGAGATGCCACCTGGCTTACGGGGAGCGACACCCGCCGTCTTCCCCTTCTTGCAGGCTGACTGATCTGCCACCGCCCTTTTCTGTGGACTTTTTCGACACCGGGGGACTCTCCGTCCGACCAGCGTCTATGCCTCTGGACTCCAACGAGGCACTAACGGCACCTTCCTTAAGCTGAGTTGTTGGTCGGGCATCCACTGCATTCGGCCAATCGCTCCTTGGCATGCTCGATAAGTACGCCGCTCGTTCCTACGAATGGATTTTTCCACAAGTGAATTAGTTCACTGCTCAGCAATGGTACAGGATAAAAAGCATACAGAACAAACAGTTGAGACTTTTACCTAAGGAGGTAGGTTCGTACAGTTGAAGGCTCTTGTCTACCCTTGCACTGCTGAATGATGCATTCAGAGCGAATAGTTCAGCTGCTCGGTGTATCACATCGTCCCTCGACAATCTCTCCATCTTCTCCCATATGCCGTCAATGTCCCCCTTGAAGTCAAAGCCAACGTGAGCCCTCTCCTTGCAGGGCTAGACATGGCGCACTATGAAGCTTGCCGCCATTAGTGTGCCATTCATCTTCATGCCCTTTATTAAGCCGAGGAGCTCCCTCACCTGCTCCATATTAGCACTGCTTGGCTTCTCCAACCAGCTCCTCTAGTTCTCCAGAATGTGGTCGACGTCACAGTGGATGGCAGGATGGCTCTACTTCTTATAGAACCACCTAGCGTTCCACCCCTTTAGTGAAGTGTTCAGTAGTACAGTGATTCCTTCGCCCACCATCCCATCATGGAGTTGCAGATATACACCGCCGACCACTCTAGAACTATCAGCCACCCTTCTTCTTCAGCCAGAACAGGTGCCAAAAGAGGTTGGAGTGGGGAAGAATTCCGAGATATGCCTCGTAGAAATGGATAAAAATCGAGATGTGCAAGATAGTGTTTGGGTGGAGATTGCATAGTCTAACTCCCTAGAACTCTAGCAGATCCATCAAGAAAGGATGAACAGGAACTCCCAATCTGTGCTAGAAGTAATCTTCAAAAACTATAGCTTCGTCGGTATGAGGCATTGGGTAGGGCTCACCAGTTGGCCGGCCGCCATCCGGCAGGTGACATGGTCTGGAAGAACACCTTCCTCCACCATCCTGTTGATCTCCGCCTCTCCCATGAGCGACAACACCCACTCATTATCACAACTTGCTCCGATAGTCGCCTTCTTTGTGTTACCAGATCCCTTCTGAAGGGGACCATGACACCTAAGAGGGGGGGGTGAATTAGGCAACTTAAAATTCTAACTGTAAACTACGCACCTACGCTAATCACCTAATGAATCACTAAGCACTATGCAAGTGGAGATCACTAAAATGATGTATCAACACCCAAGATATGTTTCCTCAGCTCCACTTTCTTCAAATGGCTGGTTGGGGGTCTATTTATAAGCCCCACTGAGAAAGTAGCCGTTGGGGACAAAATCTCGCTTTTCTGCTACTGACCGAACGCTGATCACGTCTTGACCGGACGCGTCCGGTCATCCTGACCATTAGAGCCATGATCAACTGATCAGACGCTGCCAGTGTTCGATCACATGCCACTGAACGCGTCCGATCGCAATTTCGCCGCTCTGGAACCTTTCTATACTTGATCAAACGCTGTAGTTCTGTACTCGATCGGTCAGTACTGAATATGTTGCTAGTGATGATTAACAGTACCATCGGTGCATCCAATCTTTTTTAGTACTTAGTGTCCGGTCGCTGCTGCTGACGCCTACTGTTGCCAAGCCTCTTGATTGGAGCGTCCGGTCACTTTCTGCCAACGTCCGATCCAGTGTCCGGTCACCTTTATGAGCTTGTCTCTTCATGATCTTGTGTATGGATTGGTTCCTATCTTCGTGCTTGGACTTTGCTTGATATCTTGGGTCTTCTCTTGTGCTCCTAGTGTCTTGCTTGTGGTGTTGATCATTGGATCATCACGTCACATTTGTCCAAGTCACGTCTTGCACCCTATAGAACTACAAAACAATCCCTTGCAAATTCATTAGTCCAACTTAGTTGTGTTGGTCATCAAACACCAAAATCCAAAGTAAATGGGCCTTGGGTCCATTTTCCTTACAATCTCCCCCTTTTTGGTGATTGATGACAACATGACCAAAGCAAGCAAATAATAAAATTTTAAAATTTAAAAACTATCTACTTGCTAGGATGTAATACAAAAGGGCAAGGTTATATGATGCTAAACGATACTACTTGTAAGACTAGAAAGTACCACTTGAAAACTTATCTTGCCCTTGCAAATGTCCCCATGTGGTATTATGGATTTAAGCCTTGCTTTCTATAAATTCTCCCCATTACATAGACTAATCCATAATCCACTATCATCCCTTTCTCGAACCATTACCACTTGTAGACTATTACCACTTGTAAATTATTATGATCTAGCTTTTGGTCCTACAAATTAATGCTTGCTTTTGGTCCTCTAAATTCTCCCCATTTGGAATCAAACACCAAAAAGGAAGAAAATAGTAGCACAAGGGAGGGTCAAACTTTGTGATCCTTTGTGTGTAGAGTGGAATAGGTCACAAAATTTGACTGTCACATTATATAGATTAAGCTCCCCCTAAATATATGCATACATTTGGTAGAAGGCAAAGCATATGTATAATTAGTAAATTATTGCTCAAAGGAATTTAATCTACAGAATGCATGGAGAAAGCATATAAATATCAAAATAAAATCAACATGATGATATCGGTTTAGAAATACCACATGTGGAAACCAATTTGATTTCTACCACTTGAAATAGGTGGTGGATATTTGAAGTATGATGCTTAACTCCAGGGACTCCATTTTCCTTGCAATGAGACTACTACACACATGATAATCTTGAAAAGCTGTTAGTCTCAAAGCATCCAACTTAAAGAGTAACCTCACCCTAAATTTGTGCACACAAGTATGGAATACTTGTAAGAAACATGCACATTGATTTTAGAATAAAAAATACCACTTGAAAGATGACATCACATGAATGTGAGTCATTTTTGAAGGCGATATTCAGGAGAAATTATCTACAATTTGGGTCATCATATGTTTCAAAAGTATACTGCTTGCTGCTTGCATGGGTCACTACACCGCCTGATGCGACATGCATATATGTAGGCGCGTGACCATGCCGCCTGCTGGTGCTGCTGCTATGTGTGCATGCGGATGTGGGTCGCCGTGGGGTCACTGCATGTTTCAAAAGTATGTTGTTGTTGTGTGTGGGTCACTGTGCTGTTTGCTGGTGTTGCTGGTGCTATGTGCAGGCCACCTGCTAGTGCTGATGCTGCTATGTGTGCATGCAGGCGCGTCAAAGCAAAGCAGGCTCGGGTGATCCCCACGGCGTGGGCGAGTGAGCCTTTTTTTTCTGTAGGCGCGTGACAGAGGAGGTTCGGGAGCTGTCCGGATGCGCTGTCCGTCTGGACGTCCGTGCACTAGCCCTTCCATTAGGAAAGCAAAACTTTCAATATTAACTTGTTTAAACTAAGTACTACCTCTATATAGGTGAATGTAACATATTGTATTTGATGGAGAGAGTGTATCATGTGCTGCCAAGCTATCACATGCTCTTACTCCCATTTCAACAACCAAAATGTGTATGAAACATGAACGAAAAATATAATGGATAAATGATGCAATGATCTGTGCTCATCATGCAAAATTTTAGATTCAAAAGGAAAATTAAAGCGAAACAATAAGAAGATAATATCAGCACATAACTAGACTCATACTTTCTTCTACATCTGCAACCATTCCAGGTCGAGTGAATGTTGATTTTTGTCCTTTTTTCTCCTTATTACAAAAAACCTTCTCCAATCTTAAATCTTCTATGAACATATATAGATCACTACATCCTTTATACATCTATAATTTTGATTGATTTTTGCATCTGTGTTTCGATGCTATTTCTCAAAATAGGAACCACTGTCCCAAATCTAGCAATCATTGTGGCCTCAAAACCAGCTTGCACTACCAGATTTTGATCCAGTGGAAAATCTATAGTGTTGACATTAGTGTTTCATTGTCAGCTTCTCACGCAATCCTAGATCAGGCCATCACTGTCAGTTCAAAAAAACTCCTCCACTATCGGATTTTGAACCGACAGTGGCATACCGACTAGTGATGGGGTTGACATCACTGTTGGTTTCTAAGAACTGACACTGATCTATAGGCAATAGTGTCGGTTTCTGGCTCCACCCGACAGTGTCCAGTTGAACAACACTACCGGTTTGTAGACCTAACTGACAGTGATGGTTGCTTCAAGAGTGTCGGTTCTTGACTCAAGCCGGCACTGTTGAGCAAGCCTACACTATTGGCTTGTGTCTTAAGCCGGCAGTGTTGAGCAAGCCATCACTATCGGTTTATGGCTCATGCCGGCTATGTTGGTCAAGCCATCACTGTCGGCTGGTGGCTCAAACCGACAGTGTTGTCTTCAGCAACTCTGCCGGTTTGGATTTCAAGCCGACAGTGATGGCTCAACCAACATTGTCGGCTTGTGCCATGAACCGATAGTGCCCTCTTTACAATCACTGCCAGTTTTATGCTAACCGGCAGTGATCTCTTTTTTGTATTTTACTGTTTTTATAATTTATTTTATTTTATTTTATTGGTGAAATCGGGGTTCGCTTTATATTTGCTACGTAGACGATAGGTCCATCAACATTAAACATTACAAATATTATGGTTATAGTTCAAATGTACTTATGAAGTTCTCGATCCCTTGAAATAAAAAAGAAATTACAATAGTCTGGTGAGCCATTTTGGCCCGTACTGCGCCTTGTACTTCACAGATTGTGTAATGGAGAATGTTCATTTTTTTCAAGCACTCTGATACGATGAAGGCTGCTAGCTCCAATGACAGTGCTATGACCTCCATTTCTAACAACCTATTATGTTTAAATTTCTTGCGCTATCATTTAAAAAACCAGTTTCGAAAGGCAGAAATGTTAGAGAAATAAGTAGATCGTTTGTTGAATTAACAGATATAAATGAAACGGAGATTATACACACCAAAGTATTTGTCACCTCTGGTTTTACGCCGGGGTAGCGAAGCATTGCCCACATTACATAGAACCCGTATTCATTGTTTCTCGCTGGCTGGTCTAGGGTCTCCAATTGTATTGGTGCAACCTGGAATGGGACCTTCGTCCCACCAACCATTCTTGCCTGGACACTGTGCCACATTATAAAGTATGAAAAAGGGGCAACATTAGAATATGCTATGTGCGATTAGAAAATAATATGTTATTAGGTTCGTTTAAGCATTAAGCACTTCGACTAGGGGATTGAGCAAAGAAAGTGGCTTTTTCTTCAAGTCCCACACCTTGATACGATTTCTTTTAATATTGACAACAATGAAGACAAAATGGTTGCTGCAATCACAAAACCCTAGTTAATGAATAATCGTAACTACAAAAAACAAGCATTAAAATAAGAGCAGAGAATATTTACTCGCAGTTGTAGGCTAGAAGTATTTCAGTTTTATTACTCATCTTGAAATTTTTGAAAATAGCAGTTAGTGTCTCCATCAGATCTTCCACTTTATTTCCATGCATGCCTTTGTATGTTCTCTCATTGACTAGCTTGGGGTCCAAGAAAGACATATGAGCATACTTTGTTTTGAAGCAATATTTTGCTATACACCTACATAATTCATGGAGAATGTGTAGTCATTAACTATTTATGTATCGAGAGAGTAGTTAATTATAATATTGTGCGAGTAGAGTACTTACATAGTCTACAACATCAACATTTGTATATCGAGATTGCATCTCTAGAATAGCTGAAACAAATAATCCCAACCGACAAAGTGCTTCTCTTCATTAGGATAATGGAAAACATGCGGTGGACGGATAATATATTCGAAACCCGCCTGCCGCGTCTCAAGTGCTTGGGCCATTTAATAATCATGGAAGTCACCCATATATGTTGTCAAATTTTTATACTCCTCCTCGTCCACCAAGAAATTACCTCTTTGAAACTGCATTACCGGTCTTGTCGTCTCATATGCTAGTGAATCATAATAGATGTTCGCGGCATCATCCCTGCTTAATCTAGGGTTGTCTTCGGAAATCTTGTTTATCTTCCTATGATCTTCATGGTGTATTTCTTCGACTCTAAATTAACTGTGCTTACTCTCTATTTCTCTATTGAATTCGGACTGCACCCTCCATTTAGGCAATGAGGCAAATAGATTCTAGAATCTAACTTTGTCTTCCTTGGAGACTACTTCTGGCTTTTGTTGGTTCATCAAGTTTGTAACGCTACCACTCATCGTTCTTTTCTTTTTTTGTTGGTCCACTTTGGGAGCATTAGCGACAAAATCCAAGGACCTTTTCTGTGACTACGAGGATGCCTTAGATCTTGTTTTGGGCTATTGTGGAGGAGGAGGATGAAAATTATGTTTTCTCGGAGGTGATAAAGAGGGAGGAGGAGGAGTCTTCTCTTCTCTTGGGCCTAATGAAGATGGAGGACGAGGAGGAATAGAAGGAGACTTCTGTCTTCTCGGGGGTGATGGCAAGGAACTAGGGAAGGTAGTGTGATCTCCTCTGTTGGGAGATGGTGAGTGATCATCTCTGGGTGGCGAAGATTCACCATCGTCCTCATCATCATCTAAAGACAACTAGTGATCAAGCTTAATGAAGCGCTTGCACCAGGCCACATGAGCGCCCTTGTTCTGAACAAGGCATTGCCTGTCTTCTCGTGCGAGGTAATCAATGTGCATCTTGTTATACTTCTTATCAAGTATAGTATCAATGCTGACATGGGCATACCCCATTGGAATTGGGCGGCCATTAATGGTCCCATCTCCCATAGGCCAGGCCTCATCGACCACCACCTTGTTAGTTGTCTATTGCTAATGGATGTACAGCCTGACATGGATGGGTTCGGTGATGGTGTCCACCAGATGAGGCACATTCGCCTCTTCATTGTCGAGCGAGGTCGATCCGCAGCTGCTGTGACCCTAGAATTATGGACGAAAGCTAGTCAGAAGAGGTTCTTGTGGTACTACTCCTGATCCCATGGATGCCATAAGTACATTGACTTTTTCTTGAACCCTCTCCTCAATTAATTTTTTGAATTTGTCGTCCATCTCTTTTAGAACCCTCATATACCCTGCCTCTCGTGCCGCTCTACCGCTTGAGCGGCTCTAATAAGTGGAAGATTCTTCCTCAAATGCTATTTTCCAAGGAACAAGGCCGGCACCTCTGGTGCGACCAGGGTGCTCCTTATTTTTGAGTGCTTGGGTGAGCACGTCATTCTCCCTATTAGTATTGTGGGTCCCTTTCCTCACCTCATCATTTACCTTGGAGATCCTCTGGACGAGGTTGCTCATGGCTGAATTTGTGGAGCTAAAGCTCCCGTCCAGGCCATGGTGTACCCCCCTCGCCATACAGAAATATATTGATCTAGGCTCCCAATTGGCAGTCTCAGGCTCAATGCCATGTCTTTCCACCTCCTCAAGTTCCCTTTCAAATGCATCCATCTTACTGGCGTAGCCACGAGAGCCGAGTTTATGAGGATTCATCGCTTTAAGCAAGTTCTCCTTATTCTTCCTGCTTAGTTCTAAGTACTCCTCATATTGCCTGTATTGCTTGAATTCCTGCCAGAAGTCCTTCTGCTTGGTGTACTCTCCACCATCCCAATTTGGCTCTTTATCCTTGAGGATAAATTTCTTGTACAATGTCCCCTTGAAAGTCTTGAAGCATGTCCCCATGATTTCTTTTGCTTTTTTGTAACTTGCTCCTTGGCATAGTCCTGTGGGAAAGTGAAATACTGTGGAATCCATTTCTCCCATATGTCATCCTTCTCCCTTTTGGGAACCCTCCATGGGTCATCATCTTTCCCAATCCACTTTCTGTACTTAATCGGGATGTAGTCCCTTACAAGTGCCTCGATGATAGTCTTGTATTTGGCCATAGCTTTTTGAGGTGCGAGGCGCTCACCGACTTGGTCAAACTCAGTGATGTGCCTAGTGTGCATTCCTACCAGTAGGAAGCTATGACACACCTCGCTTGGTTCTGGCCTTGCTGCTACCCGAACCATCTGGCTGCTCGGTCAGCTGAACCTCCTGCTGGAGACACCAAGTAAGCTAATAGACTCTCAATTAATTAGCATGTGTGGCTACCTAGTCACATGATACCTAAGTTACCTGGTCACCTTGGTCATCTTGATCCAGCTTGAGAAGAGTGGTAGGGGTCCATGGTACCTCATTCTCACCGTCCTAATTGTTACCGCCACCATTTGTCGCATCATGCTGCTCTTCCATCCCACCGATATCAGATGCTTCTTGTTGCCTATCAGTTCTTGGGCGATAGATTAATGGGCGATGACGAGTCATGGCTGTGACATGATCGTGGTCAGTTTTGGCTGCGTACAACTACTAGTAGCATTTGTGCATATATATATTACCCAACTAATAGAGCTTTAATGCAAAGTCTAATAATAAGTCCAAATACTATTTGCCTAGAACAAATTTATTGTTTGATTGGTTGCATATAACAAAGTCCACCTATTGTTCTACGAAACTAAGCCTACATTAACTTCCAAACAAGAAACGTAATGACCATAGCCATAAATAATAGCATGACATCTTTCCAAGACCAAGGAGCAATTCTCCTAATCTTCATATCTCTGGCGGGTGGCTTCTCTTCAATCTCCAGTGTCGGCTGATGGCCATGGTTTGCACTCCTTGCACCATAGACGCCCTAAAAGCTTCAACTTATGTATTGTATTTTTTGTACAAATTCCCTAGGTAGTGATTGACTTGAGCATAGCAATCTTCCCGGTAAGGTAGATCCCGGGCACCCGACCAATATGCACTACATACCATGCCATGGTTGCCTATACATTTAACCAAATTAGTTTGATAGTGCTATGTCATTCAAACATGTTGTAGAGTAAGCAAAGTTGTAGACTATATTCAAATATTCAAACTTCAATTTCCAACACAACTAACTCATGAATTTCAACATCTAACTCATTTCAATCCCACTTTGAGCACTAGCATGTCTTCAATCATGCTACAAATGACTATAGTATTTTAAGCAAATTTGTTCACCATAGATCAAAGAACATTTTCTACTAAGAAAATTTGAAGTGTTTCTACACGAAATGTAGAGAAAAATGGATAAACAGGCTACTGTTATCCTCACGGGTATTACAATGAACACCTAAGTTGTAGTGCCAGATGCACTCACTGTGGGGGGTGCGGTAGCAGCTCTCCACACGCTCCAGAGGGCCTCGGCAGTTAGCAGATGCAGGCGTGGTGGTGGGGGTGGACAAGGAAGACGAGGGCACGGGTGGTGGCGGTGCTTCGATGGCGTCGAGGAAGACAAGGGTGCGGGCACGGCTAATGGTATTAGTCGTGGCAGGGATGGTGGCAGCAACATTCCTCACTGCCAGTGATGGAGAGAAGAGGCCGCGCCACATGAAGAAGGAGCATGTTATCCTCATGGGCATTCCATCGAACTGAGGTGGGGCAGTGAGGGCGGCGCGCACCGTGTAGCATGGAGAAGTCACTTTCCGCTCGCTCCTAAGTTCATTGAATGTCTGGCGTGGATGACCATGGGATGGGGGACCACTAGATGGGGGATGGTAGCATGGAGGCCCACGGGTGTTGAGGCCAGTGGCGTTGAGCATCACTGGTGTGGTGGACCGCGGGGTGAGGGATGGTGTCGAGCGACTTCCTCATTGGGGCGGGGCGCACCGTGAAGCACGACTATCAGCATGGAGGAAGAGGAGGGCTCGAGGGTGGTGGATGGGGGCGCACGAGTGGAGGCGGTGCTTCGCCAGCGTCGAGGACGAGAGCAGCACGAGCGTTCAAAAAAAGTCAAATAATTCGCCAGCGCGCACTTGGTTTATATAGTGATGATGCATCACTGCCGGTGGCCAAGCCAAACTGACAGTGATGAGGGCTCATCACTGCCGGTGCTGGCCTAGAACTGACAGTGATGAGGGCTCATCACTGCCGGTGTTGGCCTAGAACCGACAGTGATGAGCTGCAGTAGTGCCGGTACCACCTACCCGTTAAGTAGATTTAGTTTTAAGTTCCTTTTGGACTTGTACAACTAGCACAAGCGGTTAAGGCACCGCACTCTTGACCCCATGACCGTGTTCGAACCCTGGATAGCCTAGTTGGGCCAAAAATTTTTGTTTTAATTTTCAATAACCTAACTACATTATAACTAAATAAATGAAAATAAAAAACTAAACCTAACACAATTACTATCCTAGCAGTAGCGGTTAACGCACTACACTCTGGAGCCCGAGACCCGGATTCAAACCCTGGATGGGTCAATTTTTTTAATTTTGTTTTATTTTTTTAATATAAACTAACTACACTATTACTAAATAAAGGAAAATAAAAGACTAAACCTACCGCAATTACTATCCTAGCGCTGTGGTTAAGGCACTGTAGCTCGAGACCCGGGTTCGAACTTCGGGCAAGCCATTTTTTTAATTTTGTTTTATTTTTTAATGTAAACTAACTACACTATAACAAAATAAAAGAAAATAAAAAAACTAAGGCTAATGCAACTACTGTCATGGCGCAGCGATGAAGGCACACTACTCTAGACCTCGAGACCCATGCTCAAACCCGAGGGTGGGCACAATTTTTTTGATTTTTTTAAATATGCCTAGCACTGTCGGTTTTCAAAATGAAACCGATAGTGGTAGTTGTTATCATGGTTAGTTTCTGCCCATCACTGTCGGTTTTTTATTATATATATATTTTTTCCTTTTTAAAACTGAATAAATTCACGCATTTATATTCCTATTGCACCTATGTCCAAATGGCTTGAAAATGTTTTGCAAGCATGTACACCCAAATTATGACCCCACACAAGATCTTAGGTTTTTTTGATTATTTTATTTATTATTATATTTTTCTTTGTGCAAAAAGGGATAGAAGAGGCCAATTACATGCTGGGCACAATAGAATTTTGCATCCACCTTGACCAAAAATTGGTCCCTAGGGGACATAAGACCCTATGGAAAAGTTTGGTACCATTCCAGATTGTTTTGTGGTAGGCTCAGTTCAACCTCTAATTAATCGATGACGTCGCGCGGAAATTCAATTAAACAACAGAAAGTACTATAACACCCTAGGTTTTTGTCACCAGTTAAGCAGTGGGTTTGAGCTCCACCATAACAAGTTCAGTGGTAATCAAGAGCTCTAGTTTCAAACTTGTAAGTGGTGATAAAGGTGGTGGGATCGACTCTCTAAGAATGAGCCCCAACTTAAACTTGGACAACACACCTTTGCTTCTATGTTGACCCTTTTTAGAGGTATGCCTGAGTAATGTTAAAAGTTCCCCTTTCATGTGCCTCACATCTATTTCCATCTACATTGACTATTGGAAAGGTTTTATGAAGTTTGGAGCCAAAAAGTCACATGTAATGATAAGTTATATTCCTGCTTGAATTGCACTATTATGTGAATGAGAACATGTAGTGTCAACCAAACCTTGTACCTTGCTAAAACAACTCTACTTGAACTCCAGAACAAAAATCATGAAGGGTTTGTGTTGAGCAAATGTCAAGAAAATGCTTCTAAGTATGGGAATAGCTAAAATTGTCATTTTCATGATATGGTTTTGGCCTATGTTGACCAACTATTTGGATTGCTTGCATGGAGTTGGACCTTAAATAAAAGTTGCAGATCTACTTAAGTAGAACAAACTTTGTTTAGGGGTCAAGAGCTAGTTTAGTCTCTAACTTAGTCTATCAAGGCCTCCAAAAGTGAATGTATTGTTGTTTCTAGAGCTCAAAATTTGGCTGTCCCTAATGGACTGAAACTGAGTTTTTAGTTTTGTGTACCCCACTATAAGGAAAATGGACCCTTGGCCCATTTACTTTGGATTTTGGTGTTTGATGACCAACAAAACCAAATTGGACTAATGAATTTGCAAGTGTTTGTTTTGTAGTCCAATAGGGTGCAAGACATGACTTGGACGAAGGCGACGTGATGATCTGATGATCAACACCTTAAGCAAGACCTTAGGAGCACAAGAAAAGACCCAAGATATCAAGCAAAGGCAAAGCTCTCGCATGTAGCGAGAAAAAGAGGATGAAGGGCAAGAAAGTTGAGTCAAGCTCAAGCTCAAGCTCCTCAAGTGAAGAAGAAGATGATGAGGATGATGATGATGAAGAAGAAGAATCAAGTGATGATGATCAATCTTCCTCCTCCACCTCTGACCTTGATGAAGAATCAATCAAACTTATCAACAAGGTGGAGAAGATGATCCAAAAGCTCAATGTCAAGGGTGTGCCCATCCAAATTCAAGATCTCATTTTCACTAATCAAAGAAATGAGCAAAGAAAGAGAGGATGCTATGGATGCGGCGAGGTGGGGCACTTTGTGGAAGTGTGTCCAAACAAGCCCACACCCAAGACAAAGAAGAAGGCGTGCAAGAACAAAGCCCTCACATCAATAAGATCATGGGATGATTCTTCAAGTGAAGAAGACCATCACAAGAGGCAAGGGCGCAAGCACTCATCATCTAGCTCTCCACGTATGTGCCTTATGGCATGAGGTAACGAAAGCTCTTCCTCTAGTGAGAGTGATAGTGATGATGATATGCCTTCTTATCATGAGATTGTGCAACAAAATCTTAAATATGCTAAAGTTTGCACTAGTCAACAAAATAAGCTCAAAAGTTTAAAAGAAAAGCTAGATAGTTCACAAGAAGCATACAAAACTTTGCTTGAACAATATGAGAACTTTGCTAATCTCAATGTTGAACTATCTACTAAATTTGAGCAACTTAAGACTAGTGCAACATCAAATGAATGCACAATCAATGATGAGTAACTTGCAAAGAAAAATGGAAAATTAAAAGAAAAGTTAGCTAGCTCACAAGAAGCATATAATAGTTTGCTTGCTAAAATGGAAATTATGTGCAAACATTGTGATGAGCTAACAAATAAAGTTGCTAATCTTGAGGTCGTCAATTTAACCTCCACCAAGGCATCTAAAAGAAATAAAATAATTAAAAAGGATGTCTCTACTTCTTGCAATGATTTATGTTAAGACTCACCTTTGTGCAACCAAGCTTGTGTTGAGAAAGTGATTGTAGATACATGCACACAAGAAGTTGCAAAAGAGAATGAGCAACTCAAGCAAGAAGTAGCTCGCCTCACCAAGGACTTAACTCAAGTGAAAGGCAAGGCAAAGCAAACCCAACTTCATCAAGATAACACCGTCAAGGGAGTGAAGAAGCTTGATGAAGAACAAACCGTGGTTTGTTACGTGTGCCACAAAGAAGACCACAAGTCCTATGAGTGCAAGGTGAAGAATAGGGGAGGAGCAAAGAAGAAGGAGAAAAAGCAAACAAGCAAGCTCTCCAACACCTACACCAACAAGGTGGACAAGAAGGCCTCCACACCTTATCTCTTGAAGAAGAAGAAAAATGACAAGGTGGTGGCCATCAAGGTGAACAAGCAAGCCAACAATGGGGTCAAACGCTTTTGGGTGCCAAAGGAAATCATTTCAAACCTGAAGAGCACCAAGAAGGTTTGGATCCCAAAAGGGAAGTGAGAAGTCCATCGGACTTTGGGGAATTTGGAGACTTGGCAAAGTGTGGGTGCATTTCATGGGGTGCATCATGGTGGACAAAGTCATTGCCAAGTAGGTTAGTGAATACTATGGACCCAAATTCCCCTTCCCATGTTAGGTAACAAGATGTCATTACTTTCAATTAGCATTTGTTTCAATTGGTATTGTCTTTCAATTGGTATACTCTTAAAGCATCTAGTTATCTTTTATGCCTAATGTTTGCATTTACATGCTTAAATATTTTGTCATGCATTCAATAGGTATATCATATGGTAGGCTTGCTCGGTTTCATTATCAACCCTTGGAGCAAACCTACATGGTTTAAAATTGTTTAGGACCACGGCACATAGCTTGTTTTACAATTAACTATCTAATATGTGCCAAAGTCCAAAATTGTAGATAATCTCTCCCAAATATCATTTTCAAGTGGTATTTTGATACTTAAATCAATGTGCACAAATTTTACAAGTATTCAACACTTGTGTGCACAAATTTAGGGGGAGCTTAATCTACAACTTGGATGCTTTGAGACTAACACTTTTTCAAATGGTATCAATTTTTTTTAAACTTATCTCATGTGTAGTAGTCTCATTGTAAGGAAATTGGAGTCCCTGGAGTTAAGCATCATTCTTTAATTGGAATCATCATGTTGATTTCATTTCATATTTATATGCTTTCTCCATGCATTATATAGATTAAACTCTCTTGTGCAATAAATTGCTAATTATGCATATGCTTTGCTTTCTACCATATGTATGCATACATTTAGGGGGAGCTTAGTCTATATAATGTGAGAGTCAAGTTTTGTGATCCATTTCATTCTATACACAAAGGATCATGAAATTTGACCCTCCCTTGTGCTACTAATGTCTTCCTTTTCGGTGTTTGATGCCAAAGGGGGAGAATTTGAAGGACCAAAGGCAAGCATCAAGTTGATGTCTACAAGTGGTAATGGTCCAAGAAAGGGAGGAAAGTGGATTATGGACTAGACTAAGTAATGATAAAATTTGTAGGAATCCATAATGACACATAGGGACTTTTGTAAGGGCAAGATGGTCTTCGATTGGTATCTAAGTAGGATTTTCTAGCATCATATAACCTTGCCCTTTGCATTGCATCCTAGCAAGTAGGTAGTTTTTAAATTTCAAAATCTCTATCATTTGCTTGCTTTGGTCGTGTTGTCATCAATCACCAAAAATGGAGAGATTGTAAAGGAAAATGGACCCTTGGCCCATTTACTTTGGATTTTGGTGTTTGATGACCAACAAAACCAAATTGGACTAATGAATTTGCAAGTGTTTGTTTTGTAGTCCAATAGGGTGCAAGACATGACTTGGACGAAGGCGACTGTGATGATCCGATGATCAACACCTTAAGCAAGACCTTAGGAGCACAAGAAAAGACCCAAGATATCAAGCAAAGTCTAAGCATGAAGATAGGAACCAAGCCGTACGCAAGATCGTGAAGAAACGAGCTCGCAGAGGCGACCGGACGCTAGACCGGACGCTGGAAGCGCGACCGGACGCTGGACCGGTGGCTCGGCAGATAGGCGACCGGACGCAAGGACCGAACACTGGCGGCAACTGATCGAACGTAGAAACGCAGTGTCCGATCGAGTACAGAGAGGTTCCAGGCGCGCGAAACTATGACCAGGACGCGTCCGGTGGTAGGCGACCAGACGGTGGCAGCGTCCGATCGGTGGTTCGCGGCTGCAACGGTCGGGACGACCGGACATGTCTGGTCAGGACGATTCAGCGTCCGGTCAGTAGCAGTTTCATGGGAATTCGACCCCAACGGCTACTTCCTCAGTGGGGCTTATAAATACAACCCCCAACCGGCCATTTGAGTAGTGTGGAGCTGAGGAAACATACCAAGGGTGTTGATACACCATTTTAGTGATCTCCACTTGCATAGTGCTTAGTGTTTCATTAGGTGATTAGCGTAGGTGCTTTGCGAAGTGCTTAGGTTGATTAGACCACCGCTTATGCGCTTGCTCTAGGTGTATGCCTAGTGTTTAGTGAGGTTTGCATACCTCTTGCCACCCCGTGCTTGCGAGCACAAGAGTTGTACATCAGAGGGGCTTGAAGTCTTGCGAGATCGCACCAACTGCAGTTTGTGGTGCGGCCGCCACCGTGTACCGAAGGGAACAAGGCCCGTGGTGTTTTCGGCCGAAAGCTTGATAGTGAAGACGGCGGGGAGCATCCGAGAGAGGCTTGCCGGAAGGCACATCGGAGACCCACTTGCGCGTGGGGAAGGCCCGAGGCTATCTACGGAGTTACTCGACCAGGAGCTTGGCCCTTACAAGGGATTCCTTGCGAGGGGCTCCAACGAGGACTAGGGGGAAGCTTGCGCACTTCTCGATACCTTGGTAAAAATACCGGAGTCGTCGATGGGAGTTTGCATATCTCTACCTTGCTCTTTAAGCTTCCGCATTTACATTGATCATATTATTGTCATTTGCGGTAGAGATAGCAACACACTAGCAAAACCATAGTTGCACATCTAGATAGATTATCTTTTGCATAGGTTTTGCTAGAGGTAGAAAAGAGGCCATAGTTTAGAGTTAGAATTTTTAAGTTGCCTAATTCACCCCCCCCTCTTAGGCGTCCACGTGTCCAACACCCACTTTAGATCCTTGTATCTCTCCAACTAGGCCGAATCAGACTTTGACACTTTAAGCAAAGTTGGAGATATCGCGTAGCTCTACAACTTTGGTCACTACAGCTTGTGCCAAAACTAACTAGTTTAGGAGATATGGAGGGATGAAAAGCGGGTTTCAGTTGTATTTTTGTGGTAGCATTTAGTTGTTCCTTGACAGAGTTTGAACTCCTGGCATCATGGCCGACCGGCTTCGAGCACCACAGGTCACATGGCTGGCCTCGCTCTCGCATGCTAGCCATGTAGCTCCTCCAATTTGGGAAAACCGAGCCCGAGCGCTTGCCCCTCCATCGCTCTCCCATTCTTCTCGCTCCCTCTCGCTCTCTACTCTCTCTTGCTCGCCCTCTCTTCTCCCCTACTCATGCTACTGCTGCTGCCACATGCCAGCCATGGCCACCAGCACACCACCGCCGGAGCCCTATGCCTCCTCCCTGCTCCTTCCTCGCCGTGCCTCCCAGCCGCTGTTGTGGGCTAGCCGCTCACTGCCACCACTTGCTGGCCATGACAAACAGTCGCGTGCCCGCAGGCGCCATGCGACAAAGCGGCCAAGGGAAGCTGCGGCCCTAGCTACGGCCATCCGTGGGTGTGCCTCTCCACCTCGACGCAATTGTGGCCCTTCCCCACTGCCGTCGGCCATCTCCGTCATCGTGGCCGCCACCACCAGAGCCGCATTTCCCCGTGGGCTCCTGTGCTCTTGGCCAGGCCTCCATGGGCAAGCTTTGGCCAAGCCGAGCCCCTCTTGGGACACATGTAGGCCTAGGCAAGCCCCCGGCGCAGCCACCCGCCACCGGCGACCTTCCCTTTTCCGTGTCGTCTTCCTCTGTTTTAGGAAGAAGGCGAAGGACCTCATGCAACAATAGGAACAAGTGTAGGGGGCTAAGTGCAAAGTCTGTGACTCAGTTGAATAGTACATATAAGGACCTCCATGCTGGAATCTATTTTCATGAAAGTTCAGGGGCCTCGATGCAAATGTGTTTTCCTTTATTGCTTTTATTTGGCTGAAACTTTGGAAAATCATAATAAATCGTATAAAATCATAAAATAGCAAATGAAGACTTTTTGGGATCCTTGAGAGTAGATCTATGCAGTAGAGTCATGTTATGACATGTGTTAGTAGAATGTTTTTTCTATTTTTATTTATCTATGTTAATTAGGGTTTTCTAGGAATAAATTCATATCTAAAGTTGTGTTGATTTAATTGCTATAAAATTTTTATGGTAGGCTATTGATGCTATGTGTGTGCTATGGTAAAATTTTATGCTCATTGGATGCAGTATGAGTGAGTTATTGATTTAACTTGTTTGGTGCTTGATAAATGGTTTTAAATGTTTATAATAATTTATATATGCAAAAATGTGAAATGTGGTTCCTTTGCCTCGGCATGGTCATATTGTGGCCTGAGAAACCCCGACATGGCTCTGTGTTTATGGAAAATGTTGATTTTTAGATTTATCTTGCCCTCACTTATTTTTCTTGCAATAACAATTTGTTATACTTCTTATCAAGTATTCTTAATTGATGCTTAATTTTTCTTGCAATAACAAGATGCTGAAAGAGAGGATGCTATGTATGCTTCTCCACCACCGCAACTACTCCACCATTAACCCCGTGACTCACCGCGTCCGCCCGTGCTCGCTGACCCCACTCGGTAAGCCTCCGTGCCACGCTTAACCTCACCGGAGCATCACCGCCGAGGCTATCACCGTGGCTAGGGCGCCACCGTCCACCTTTCCATGTGCTAGCTTGTGCGTTGAGTTCGTCTTGGGTAGTAGATGCTCGTTCGAGTTTGAATTTGCGTCGTTGTGGCCACCACCGGCATAGCATCGTTGTCCAGCTCCACCGTGCCGCCATGAATGCCGCCACCGTGCTTAGCCTCGACGATAGGCTCGGTCAAGTAGGTCAATAGGTCCGGGAGGTCGTGGGGGTCATGATGTGTAGATGCCATCGCCGGTGAAGCTCGCCGTCAATGAGCCGTGGCCGCACAATATCAAGCAGCGCCGCTGCCCTGTTCTGAGTCACTGACGCGTGGGGTCCACTGTCAGGCGGGTCCCGCCTGTCAGCGACTAGGAGAGTATAGGATAGGTCATTTGTTTACAGATTTGGTGCAATCTTTGAAAATTTGATTAAGTTGGGCTATGTAGATTCAAAAATTGTGAAATAAATTTTATAGTGTTCCTTAGAAAGTGTAGTATTTAGGAAAAATATAATCTTGACACTTGTAGTAGAATTTTTGGAGGATTTAAACTGAAACTTGAAATGTGTTTTTGAATGTATGTAAACTTGTTTATTTAATATCTAGAGTTCCTGTGCTCAAAAAATTATGAAATTTTTGTGGTAAGCTATTCTTGACATGTATAAGCTCTGGTAAAAATTTGAGGGTCAGTGCATGTATAGATTTGTAGTTATAGATTTTTCTTTTATAATTAGGTAATCCTAGTATGAATTTTTATAAATTATTTATGAATCCAATATTCATGAAATTTGTTGGAGGTTATCCTAGTACCATCTGGATGATAAGAAAATTATAAAATATGTTGCTTGACACTTTTCACTAGGGTTTTCTATTTTTGCTATTGTAAGCCTTTCTGCCTTGCCATTTTTGTATAGAATGTTCTACTTGGTAAAATGGCATGAAACTTTTACAGTAGTCTTTTGGTAGCATTAGTAAGGTAGTGTAAATTTTTAAGAAATTATGATGCACATTTGGTATATGTTTATTACTTAACCTAAGTATCTAAATCAAATAATAAAGGCATTTAAATAAATAGTTTGGGCTTTACCATTATGTTGTCTTGAGTGTATTTGGTATGCTTAAACCGTTGGTAGACTTTGTGTTCAAAAAATTTGAATGCTTACATGAAGTAAAAGTGTTGTTGCTTTACAATTCGAGTTGAAAGAGTTTTCGGACAGATTTGATAGTTTGGTGTGTTGCATAGTGAAAATGATGTTTGCTATAAAAATGGTTAATAACAAAGTTGTAGATAACTTCTTCATGTATCTTGTGTTAAAATTTCAGGACCATAGGCCAAGGGTTTAGGAGTTATAGCTGTTTAAAGTTAGTATTTCCGAATTGCTTGCTCTCTAGGAATTTCTGGATAGCACTAGGGTTAATTGTCTGTTTTAGTTAAGATAAAGCATGAATTAGCTTTTGGTTATTAAATAAGAGTTGTAGACAATTTTATAAGCTTTCCATAAAGTCCGAAGATCACCACATTTGGACAAGTAGAACTTCAGTTATGAGTAAAACAAGTAGCTGTTGTTTTGTAGTGTGGTACATGAACTGCTGAAGTGTTTGATTGAGTAATTAAGAAGAAATATGCACATACTCAGTAAAACACTATACACTTGTTATTACTTCAGCACCATGATGTTAAGAATACATACAAGAATGCATTCATCACGTATCATCATATTATACTTGTCGGCATGCATACATTCGCAATACCTTATGCCATATTCATGCATCTAGGATCGGAGGAAGAAATAACGTTGTTGGAGTTCGACGAAGTAGAGGAAGGGGACCAGCAAGGAGAATCCTCAAGCCGCAGCTCCCAAAGGCGAGGAGCAGAACCCTAGAAGAACTTTCGGAGTGCCCTGATCACCGCCCCACGTCCTTTCTGAAAGGCAAGCCCCGAAGCATTCTAAGTCTCCCAGTATTTTACAAATGATTACTTAAGTCCTTATGATTGATGCATTAGGTTATAAGAGTTGAATGGAACCACTTGATGCATATAAATTCCTTGTCCAGTTATATACACCGTTAACCCTGTGTAGGTCCAGGATCGAATATATGCTTAGCCATGCTTAGACCAGTAGAAGTCGGGTGATTTCCTGTCACCTGCGAGATATAGGTGGATACCGGAGCACGGTTGGCTATATTTGCTATCGTGGAACAGAACCATGGGGTAAAAGAAAATCAAGGCCGGGCGGAGTCTATGCATAGGTTAACTCATGATCCTGTCTATGCCGGTTAAGGACCGTACCGTTGTTGGCGCTTCTGACAAGATTGAACGCATGCCTATCACTTAGCTGGTTGGATAACTTGTTCCGATCAGTGAAGCCAAGTAGCTCGACTCAGGGTGGGTCCCGTTCTATTGTGCGCTCCTTGTGGGGAGCCAGACTAAGCCCAAGGGCAGGCTGGGCCTGAATGTCCTAGCATTTGATGTCCCCGATTGTGCGACGCGGTACGAACCCGCGAAATGTGGACCTGAGTTGTACCAAAGGTGACCTAAGGCGACTAATGATCTGGTCTGCCGGGGTTTGTGTTAGGAATAAATTCCTAGCTAGTTGAAATCGATTCGAATCGCTGTCTCTCCCGGATAGTGAGAAACTTGGCTAGTCCCAACATTGTAGTAACTGTGTTATGGAACATGATGGTTCGAAGGAATATGGAATCACAATACCGGCTATGGTTACTATTGTATGCTTTTAAAATGATATACCACATGTTTGGCACAGGTTAGTTGCTAAATTAGAGATGGATAGTTATAATTAACTTGATAGCGGAATCATAATTGTATAACTGAGTTAATCGCTTTTATGCAAAATGTTGTCTAGCTATCTCCACTTATACAGCCTTGCATGATCCTTGCAGTCATTTTATTTCTGATTTATGATGGGTAAGTCTAGCTGAGTACCTTCTTGTACTCAGGGTTTATTTCCCATTGTTGCAGATGGCACTGTATATCATGGTTATTGCAAGAGTTGCTTCTATCCCGCTGTGGATGAGGAGTAAGCCTTGGGCATGCTTCTTTATTAATCCCTCTACATGCTTTTGTGGATTGTGATCGTATTTCAGCACTATATTAAACTATGTTGGAAACTTTACTTTCAAACCTAATTTGCTTTCGCTTTTATCTATCAAACTCGGTTTGTAATAACTTGGTTTCATACTCTGATGATGGAAATGTATCTGTGAACTTTATGTAATATGTGACATGTATGTTGAATCATGTACGATCTTGGTTATTGTAAATCGTTTATCGAGACCCGTCGTGGTACTCGATGGACTACCAGGTTTATATGGGTTCAACTATGATAGTGCGACCGCTTACGGGCTGCCATTGTACTTGTACTCTTATAAATTGGTCGGTTCTACGACAATATAGGTCTTCGTAGCGCAATGTTCAAGGGCTATCAACCATGTGTATAGGCTCAGGCACCTAAGAGAGAACTTGATTGGAGACAACAACCATGAGATTATCAAAACTTAGATGATGTTCTAGGATAGCACTCTTCAACATTCGTATGCTTACCGAGGACAAAAGGGTGACAGCTATGGCACTACCTTGATAACGAGCATCCACCCCTACATCATGGTCTTAAGAGAACTTTTCAAAACACTCCAATTAGCTTAAGCGACTATTACTAAGCACAAAGCTCACACATAACAAGCAGTCACCTACAACAACATCACTACACATATCATGCAAAACATGGTGATAAGGTACTATTATCTTTTATTTCCTTTTTACTGAGTAGGTGAACATATCTTCAGAACAAGTTTTACTTATACTTAGCAAATTAGTTTTCGAAGGGATGAAGTTTTTGCTAACTACTAACTTGTGATCTATTTCCTTTGGAACCAACATACAAGGTAAAGCTAATCACACACTATCTTCAAGCACAGCTATTCAAGTGGCATGGAACAAGGCATTTTGCCTAGCTTCACACAGGGAAGATAGTAACATCACATTGATCACAAGTTACTTGGTATTAGAACAAAGTGAGGGAAGCATATTTATGCACAATCACAATCATGATGTATGCTTGTCCTATTCATCCTCACGAAATTGCTAGCCTAAGGTGGCATTCATGTTCTAGGTCGGTGGCATAACACGTACTCTCTCGATATATAGCTAGTCGTCAGCTACATTCAATCTATGCATTCGTGGTTAGCATACCTACAAGCAAATTCATTGCAGCCCATCCCCACAAGAGATAAATAAGCACATAATGAAAGCAGTAAACTAAGATACTCTCCATATATACATCCCTAGATATATATACTTCGGTACCCATAGCTACCCAATAGATATACCCACAATTAAGTACCTTCATATATACTTGTGTGTAATATGTAAATATTCTAGTAACCATAGCTAACTCTCCCCTAGACCAACAGTTGGACGGTCATGCTCTCACAACTCACACTTACCTAGGTATAGAGGCAATTGATCCATACATTACCATTCAAGTGAACGGCATCCATACAATAGCACGCCGTATGGACGACGAAAGTAAAAATTGCAATAAAGTACATCCCCCATAGTTAGTACTTAGATAGCAACCTAATAGTCCTTAACTAGGCATAAAGGAGGATGTCGCTAGCATAGTTTTGCAAATAAGTTTTGACAAATTTGCCTGTAGCTAAAGTTTTAGTTAAAATAGGCTTTTTGAAACAAAAACTTTGTTTTTAAAACTATGTATATGACAGTATTATGCTTAATCTTGCTCTAATGCCATCTAGGACAAAACCGCCCAATTTATACAAGATCAAGTACGGTTGTCCCCGCTAACATGTTAACACATGCATACTTTCACTTATATAAACCCGGTAGTCCGCCGAGTGTCACGAAGGACCTCGATAAATCAACATCACAACCAAGATCGTATGATTAAGCAAATACACATCACATACACAGAGTTGCAGTAGAAATAATATTACAAATGGGTTCACAAATGATAGTACAAGTTTAGGTTTCAAAACCGATTAGTGAAAACAACATAGCTTTCAAATGATTACATTAATATAAGTTCCAAATACATTGCTAGCATAAGTGACATCCTCTGATAAAAGCATAAGATGAGAAGTAAATATAGAGTCACCGAGCCCACCGGCGGTTAGCCACCATCTTCAGCAGGCCAAGAACTTCACCTACAACATGGTGGGATAAACCCTGAGTACTCGAAAGTACTCAGCTAGACTTACCTGTCATAAACCAAAAAAAAAGTGACACCAAGGAGTATGTAAGGATTTATAGGTGGAGCTAGCTTGACAACATTTTGCATAAAAGCCAATAGTTGAGCTATATATTTTTACAATTCAGTAACCAAGTTAATTATAGCTATTCATCTCTAGATTAGCAACTAACATGTGTTAAACATGTGGGATATCATTTAATAACAGGCAATAGTAACCATAGCCGGTATAATGTTGTAGCATCATCATCATCATTATAACCATCAAGTTCAATTAAGTGTCTCTACGTTGTCGCTGCTCAGTTAAGTTCTCACTATCCGGGAGAGACAACGATTCAAATCGATTCCTACTTAGCTAGGGAATTATTCCTAACACAAACCCAATCAACCTGATCAGCGGTTGCCTCAGGTCACCTTTGGTACAACTCAGGAACAAATTCGCGGGTCCAAGCAGCGCCGCACTCTCAGGGAATCCACTCTGCCAGGTGGTCAATCTCATCTTTGGACTTATGCCAATGACTCCCCGCACATCCTTACTACCGCCAGAGTGCGCACTTTCACTTCTTGGCTTCTGGCCAGAGTTGAGCTACTAGGCTTCACAGTTGGAATGAGTTATCCAGCCAACTAAGTGATAGGCATGCGTTCAATATGACATGAGGACGTACAGCACATCAGTCCTTAAACAACACAGATAGGGGATAGATCCACACCCAAGACCTCTATGTCTTGTTGCTTCTCTATCGACATCCCACCCAGTCTCCATTTATTATTAACACATGGTTATTTCCACGATAGCAAATATAGCCAACCGTGCTTTGGTATCCACCTATATCTCGTAGGTGATAGGAAATCACCTGAATTCTACCGGTCTAAGCATTGCTAAGCATACATTTGATCCTGGACCTACATAGGGTTCAAGGTATATTTTTGGACAATGTAGTTTTATGCATCAAGTGGTTCCAATCAACTCTTATAACCTAATGCATCAAACATAAAAGACTCAAGTGATATTTGTAAAAACATAGGAGGCTTATAATGCTCCGGGGCTTGCCTAGGATCCAACACTAGGTCAGTGTTTGTTAGACGACACTTGCTTGGTGTGCATCTCCTGTTCAGGCATGTACTCCAGGGTTCCTTCCATCTTTGGGATTGGTCCACCATACACCGTCTTCTGGTTCGGCTCCAACATCACATCCTTCACGTGGTTCATCTAGCGTACCTAGATGACATGTAAGATGCAAGTGCATGAATAAGAAGAATGGTAATATGAGATGCATCACATAATAGCATTCAAGGCAAACATAAGATCATACAAGACATAGGCACCTAGAGTTATTTAACTAAACATCACACCATCTATTATAGAGGGATAGAAAGCATATTAGGCATGGCACACAAGTGAACTTAAGTTAAGATATTGCACCCATGCATTGATCAAGAATTAACCAACATGTTTAGCCAAAACAAGAGCAAGCTAAAGCAATCACCTAGCACGTGTATAGAAATCAAGGCAGCAGCACAACAGTCAATTGTTTTATCCATAACTAGAGAACCAGACATCCGAAGAAGGTCATCGTAGACTTTCTAGAAAGCTAATGAAATTGTCTACAACATTGTTACTGTCACTAAAAGCTTATTCCAAAGCTAACTAGGTCAAACATGTGAATGTTTCAGATCTACATAGAACTAGGACAGAAAAGTAGTAGTAGTTTCAAAAAGGCATAACTAGAGTTACTGTCGACAGAATATCGTCGGCAGTCCACCGAGAGGTATCCCGCGATGGTAGATTTGTCGGTGGGGATGCACGTAATCAGGAACTGGATGGTGACACAAGGTACAGAGACAGCGATTTAGACAGGTTCAGGCCGTTTGATCGACGTAATACCCTACGTCTTGTGTCTTTGGTGTATTGTATTGAATACATGATGTATGGATCATGGATCTAGATGGATCGTCTATGTATCTTGTCCGCTAGGGGACTCTTACCTCTCCTTATATACTCTGTAGGAGGTAGGGTTACAAGGAAAGTATCCTATTTGGTACTATACAATGTCTTACGGTGCACGCCGAGCAGCGCCGTGCACGCCTTGATCTTGTGGGCTAGGCCACCTCTGATGGTGCGGCCCATGTCTTATCTTGAGGATACCAGGGGCCATACCCCCACAGTTATAGACATCAAAAAAGCATGAACCTTAACTTTCTAGAAATCTTATTAAATTATCTAAAACATGTTTATTATCATCACGAGGTGATTCCACAATTAACAAGGTCAATCAAGCATAATTGACCACCTCTGTCCAGACTTGGACAGATTCTGCCATGCAACTTCACAAGCTTATAACTAGAGCTGTACTAATCCAAAAGACATACAACAAGACAATCTAGAAATATTATGAAATTGTCTACAATTTATATTTAATCATCCCAGCATGAATCCCAAGTTAAAATGGTCAAACAGTCACATTTATTACACCTAGTCCAGAAATCTAAGAGAACTACAATTTCTGAAGACCAACTTTGAACAGTCATACCTCACAAACTATTTGGCCAAATGCCATGAACATTTAACACAAGCTAGTTAAGTGAGTTATATACAACTTTGTTATAGACATGATTCATAGCAAACATCATCTTCACCATATGATTTGCTTAACTCTAAAATCTGTCCAGAAAGTCACTATAAGTGAATTATAGTGAAAATAATATTTCACTACATACAAGAATAGTACTTTGAGCACTACTAATGTTACCAATAGTTAACATACATCAAATGAACACTAGAAAACATAGTGGCCATTTCTAAATAAATTCTTTTCATGCCTTTATTAATTTATTTAGATAATTAGGTGAAATAATAAACACATAGCCAAATTGTACAGAAAATTCCACAAAAATTACAGTAGCTTATACATGTACCCAATAGGCTACTGTATAAATTTCATATCATTTGAACAAGTATAATATCCTACACAAAAATGACAAGCCAGTAGGGCTTAAAATAGCATAAATAGGAAATCCTATTAAAAGGTGTCAAACAACGGTATTCATATTTTTCTTAGCTTCATCACAGTACAAAAGCATTGTACAAAAAGTTTCATGCTCAATGGATACATATTTTTACCATGAAAATAGCACAAAAATCTAGAATTTATTTAAGATAAATAGCAAACTTCTATTTCCAGCAAGATCCCAGTGCAAACAATATTTTTCCGAGGTAGTACATGACAATACAAGACTAACAAAATTGGAATCACATATTTAGCACTTTCCTAGCTCAAGTTATAAATTTTACAAGATTGAAACCATTTAAAAGCATTTATCAAACTCTATTTTATTCACCTAGAAAAATACAAGAAATAGTGCATTTTATATTTTTATCAAATACTACACTTTATTAGGAACCCAACAAAATTTGGTTCACTCAAATAGGATACTCCTAGCCCAAGATATCATTTTCCAAAGTTAGAATAAAAATTAGGAAAAGAAATAACAAAACCTAGAACTACAGTCGCTGACATGCGGGACCCAGAGTCAATCAGGCCCCACTGGTCAGTCACACAGAGACTAGGGACAGTGGTTTGACTGTGCTAGCTCGCCGACGGTGAACTTTCCTGGTGAAACCAACCCCACCACGATGATCCTCACACTCTCCCGCATCTATACGTGTAGGTGGTGGGAGCTGAGGTGCACTGGAGATAGCTCGTTGCCGGCCATGGCGGCACGGCGGCGCTGCACGGCGGTGCACCGGCCGTCTTTGGCCACGACAAGTCTAGGCGAGAGGCGCTACAACACCAAGGTGACTACATGAACCTACCTAGGTTGTCTAGGGTTTGGATGGATGCACCGGTGAGGTTGCCCGCGTGCGCGGCGGTGTGGCGGTGAGAGCGCGACGGCACTGTCCGTCGTGTTCGACGCCAATGAAGCTATGGCTCGCCGTGAGGTCATCATCGAGGCAAGATAGCATCCTAAGCTAGTGCTAACATGAAGTAGGAAAGAGAATGGGGAAGTGAGCGGAGCGGCAGTGAGCTCGCCGTGACGGTGGCCATGGAGGCAGTGAACTCCGGCGAGGCGAGAATGGCAAAATTTGCCCTCACCGTAGCTTGTTTGGTCCAGCAACCACGCCGAGCAGGTAGGGAGGAATACGGCGGAGCTTGTAGCTAGCTGGAGGTAGCAATGGCATGGTAGTGAGGGGGCTAGGCGATAGCAACGCGCATGGTAGCAATGGCTAGAGGCGTGGCGCTTGGCTTCCGCGTGCACTGGCTAGGCGAGGAGATGCGAATGAAGGCAGCACTTGAACCAGAAGACGCGTGGGGTTAAGGTGTCCACGATAGCCTAACAAGTGGGGGCAATGTCGATGTATGGCCTCCACTTGGCACGAGCGGCCTGGCGTTGGTCGGCCATGACAGCCTGAACTCAGTGACCATCAGATGCAGCATCAGGCGATTGACGGCGAGTTTTCTTCGCTTCCTAAATCTTAACCCGTGGCGAATTAGCAAGAGATCCATTAATCAAAGTGGTAGAGCTACAGGTAAGCTCCAACATTGCCAATATCCACGTTGTCCAAAACTCCATGGTTTTCAAACTATGAGATACCAAAGTACACTACACGAACACTATAAGCATTGTAACACTGACAAATTTTTCAAGTTTCAAACAGCACTGTGATGATTTTTGTGATCCAAATTCAAGCATGTTAGGAGCTGAATTAGCCTATGACCCAAAAATAAAAGTTGTTAAACAACTTGAGTTCTACAACTTTGTTTTAGGGTGCATAGCCATGCAAAGTTTCTAAAGTGATATTCAACTCCAGTCAAACATACATCATGAAAATGGTACTTAACACTAGGTATGACTTAGAGACCAAACTAGCTTTAGTCATGAATACCAAAGTAGTTCCTAGTGACATTATAAACATGTTTGAAGTACTCCTAAGGTTCCACAATCATTTCAAGCATTGCTTACATGTAAATCCTAGGTCAAACTAAGCATGTCCTCACTTAGGAGCTTAATTAGGTAAAGTGATCCACATGAACATTGTTCCATTAAGTATCCTAAGTGTAGCTAAGGTATTTTAGTGACCAACATCAACCACTTGCACTCAATCACACATGATCATAAACATACACATAGGGAAAACATAAAACAACAAGTCATGTTTCACATGTTTCAATTGCATGTTTCATATGTGAAAGCTCATATAGGAATGCTTGATGCTTATACTCATGCAATGCAAGTGCAATTATGCAAGCCTAACACCTAGGGTGTTACAGAGGCTTACCTGGTCACTAGGGCTAAGCGGAGGACGCTGGCTACTGAAAGGCAGGATCCCTTGATCGTGGAGGGAATCCCTGTCCACCCACCAGAAAGAAGGAGAACTGGTATTGCAATACCACCAGCACCTCCACCCTCAGAAAGTGTCAGAAGTAGAACCCTTGATTCCTCTCACTCAGTCATTGCCTAGAGAGGAGGCAGATCCATAGCCTGGGAGGTAGAAGAATCCGTCGAGCCCAGGAATGAAGATGTGTGGTCCAAAGTAGATTAGTTGCCTTGGGATGATGTAACCATAGTTAGTAGTGTCTTGCATCGCTGTCCTCTAGTATTGTAATCTTTCCGTTGTATTTTTCCGTAGTGGTTGAGATTGTCTGATCGTAGGGAAGGTGGACGATGTGTCGAGAATGGGAGAGTGAATGCCTGTATGTTGTACCCGTATAAGACCATTTGAATGTGCATTTTGTTTATTTTGCTGTGTTTATTGCGTCCATCTACCCTTAAGTCTCGTTACATGTGTTTAGGGTTTTCAAGGGCGATGTTAAGCAGGTTACAAGAGAAGCTACCATTCAGATTCTAGCAGACTAGCTGTGATTGGAGAACATAGGACACTGTATCGACTAATTATGGACGTCCCAGCAGAACATTTGAATCTCTTTAAATCAAATCCATCGTTGGATTTGAATTCCTTGTCCCTTGTTGCAAAAGGAACCCTTGTTGCCTAAATCTTCCCTTGCAATACTCCTCTGATTATGTGGTCTATGACCCCACCGCCTTCATTGCGTGTGAGTTAGTAGTAGTTGCTTTGTTAATAGCTTATGGTGCCATGACAAAACCGAGGGCCCCTATGGAACAGCTACCACAGGGTGACGCTGCTCGGCATGCTCTGGTATCGAGGTTGTTGACCAAATACCTTTACCAAGTTACAACGCTATACCATTTTTGATACAAAATATTTCTTGGAAATATTCGGGTGTTCGAATGGAAAATCCACAATGGGTTGATGAAATAGTGTTCTCTCAAGGTAAGCAAGAGAACATGGTTTTGGAGGAAGAATGTATGACATGGTCTTAGTCTACATGAAAGATGGATGTGGTCAAGGAAGGGAAGCCAAGAAGAACACCAGGGAAAGAGTTAGACGTGGGTAGTAGGGAGTGCTTAGAAAAGCCTGAGTGGACATCAAGTCCCAAGCACTATGCACAGCTCACCCACGCTACGCACGCCGGGTCATTGTCTCCGCGTGTCCTGCGGACGCCATTTGTGTTGGGCCCTTTAGTAGCGTGTTCTCACATGGCCGCGGCATCATGCCACACTCACCAGTTCTCATGTACTGTATGCTTCCCATTCGGTTGGCTCTTGACCCCCACACCCTCATCCCCATACTAGACCCCCTTCCCCCTCCCTTCTTTCTTCTTTTGGGGACACAGCCGCCGCACGCATGCCTCATCGAGCGAACCCCTCTCCTCTCCTTATCCTCCCTCTACCGCTCACGTAAGAAGCGCGTCATGGCCGACCTTATCCCCATAGCGTGAGCCATCTGTGTATCCCATCCATGCCATCTCCACTTCTGGTGCGCTGCGCCCCACCTTCGTTCACCACTATAAGATACCCTTAGGTCCTTGCTCTTCTTCTCTATTCCCATCCCCTCGAATCCAAGCATAGAGCTATGAGATCCAGTCGTCATTCATGGAACTAGGTTTGTCAGTCAGAGGTGAGAGTGTAATCTGAGAAGAAGTTCAAGTCTACCATTGGTTAGTTTGGTCTTAGGGTTCACGATGTTTGACTTCTCAGTCTCCTATTTCTAGATCTATTGGTCATGCGCCATATTTTGGATAATCATTATCTTGTTGTTTCTCCATTGCCCTCGTCTATCTTGACTTCTGGATTAAGACTCGGTTGTATTAAGTTGCTCTTAACCATGTAACTTTAAATCCCTATGTGGTTAGCATTCGAAGTAGTGTAATCTTTCGTGTAATTTCTGATCTACGAAATGTAATCATATTTCCCCTCTTCTGATTCTTGCTTCAAATCTCAGGATGAGATTCTTTTTAGGGGGTTGGTTGTAACACCTCTAGTGTTACAAGCTTTCTTAGCACCTAGGTTAATGCCTAAGAGAAATTAGCAAAACAAGTTTTCGGGTTTAAAAGTTTAAAGCACACATGGAATTATAAACAAAAATAACATATAACTTGTAATTGGTACTTAGATAAAATTTGAAGTGCAAGTTTAGTAGATGGTTGTTCCATGGTATTTTGATAGCTCAAAATCGAATTGGAAATTAAAATTTGCCCTTTTCATTGAATTGGCAAAAAATTGAAGTTGTGTTGAAAGTACACTTTTTGGTGATTTTTAAAATGCAAAATGTTAAATAACGCCCTGATGTTTTGGATTCTATTGTTTGGTCTAAAGTGTGTGCTATGTCAGTGAAATGGTTGTTGGTGAAGTTTGGTAAAGTCTTGACCGTTTAAAAATTCAACCAAAAGTGCTAAGGAGTGTTAGTTCTATCTGGAACTTTGAATTCCTTTTTAGTTTGAAGAGAGGATAGACGATGCTACTTCAAAATTTAAATATCCGCAAAATTTCCTAAACACCAACTCCATGTGTTTGCACCGTCAGTTGCATTGAATTGAGCACTTGAGAACGGTGAAGGTCGAAGTGGCAATGGGTGTCACAGGTACTCTCGTAGAAATTGCCTAACTTCATTAGAACGCACTGCGAATTCAATCTGGTGCTTGTTCATGAACCAGCGTGCCATCGTGAGCTATTTATTTCACCTACCATGGTCTGCTCTATCCTTGCATCCACTGCCGAGGGGAGCACATGGCTCTGCTCCTGTCTGTGTCCTTGCCATGTTGCCAGTCTACTGCCTCGTGCGCCATTAAGCCATGACCGAGCTGCTATCCTCGCCTCTGCTCTCTCTCACTCTCTCGGCCTCTGCCTCTGCTTGCCTCTATCTACCTCTACTTGCCTCTACCTACCTCTACCGAGCCGAGCACCTGCTATGGTTGCGCTCACCGTCGCTGGGCCCTTTGCATGTGCGCGTAGGCACATGTGAGCCCCCATGGCCCGTGCTAGACCGCTGCCCCACAGCGCTTGCCCCTCCCAAGTGCCTCAACCACTGACCCCGGCATCATTCATGCTAGGCCACCCTGCTACTAATGCCCACCGTGAGGCTCGACCTCACCACCGCTCGATGCCTTTCCACGCTCGACCACCTACCTCACCGCCTCTGCCTCGCTCTCCTCGACATCCCACGTGTGCTCACCGGCCTTCACCGTGCTAGTGAGCTATCGTGTACTGCATCACCACGACATGTGCGAATGGCCAAACCATGCCCCTTCAGAGCCGTGCGAGTCTGGTGATGCTCCGGTGCCTCTCATCGGCTCGTGCCATCGCCAGCATCTCCACTGCCGCCAGCCGTTCATCCACACCCCACCATGGCCAACCTCCCCTACCGCGGTCATGTGTGGCCATCATACTATGCCCCGCCTCAGTTTGTGCTGCGGTCAGGCCTAGATATGATCATGGTCCGCGCACCTCCATGCGCCGCTCCATCTTCGCTATCGCGCCTGTAGTGCCCCGCCGTGGCATCGCCATCGTTGCCGAAGCGGCTACCCACGTGGGTGCATGGCTAGCCTCGGGCCGCCCCTGGCCATGCCGCGAACACCCATTAGAGCGGCAGGCACCCTCACTGCTCCTGTGCACCACCTCCGTCGTTGCTGGCCACCCACCGTGCCGAATCAGCTGCCGACCGGTTCTCCTGCCATGCTCTATTGTGAGGAGGAAGAGAAGGACCACGGGGTCAGAATAGAATTTTTCTAGGGTCCCCAATGTGAATCTCTTGACTCAAGTAAATAGTGTTCAATACTGTCTTTGAACCGCGTGTGGAAATAGTAGGAAGTACATGGGCCTCAGCGTAAATTGGTGCCACCGCCGCTGGGCTCCCCACCGTGGGCCGGCCTGCTCGCACTGGGCTACGGTCATGCCTGCCCACCTGGGCCGCCCACGCCTGTGGGCGGAGCCACGCTGCCAATCTGTTGTCACGCCCGCGCCACGCATGGGCTGAGCTGGGCCAGGATTGGCCCAAGTGGTCCTCTTCCTTTTCTTAGTCTTTTTCTTTTTCTACCAAAACAAGGATCTTACAAAATTCATAGTAAATCATAGAAAAATCATAAAAATGTGAAACCAATATTGTTAAGTTTCTAAAATCATGATCTATCTGATAGTGTATTTCGTTCACATAGGTTCTGTATGTTTTTAGGGTTTGCTCTAATTATTTTAACATGCTTAATATTGTTAAGACATAAACTTGTGGGAATTTTTGTTAGAAAATGGTGATAGTGTTGACTCTAAAAATTTTATAGTAAATTCTTAATATTATTAGTTGCTCACTATAATTTTTGTAGCTCTAGAATAATTAGTTTGCTAGATAGATAATGATGCCCTATTTTGAATAAAGATTAAATCGATAGAATGAAATAAAGAAACACCTTGGAATTGTATAACTAAAACACTTGTTGGGAAACGACACCTTTCTCGACGATGTTGATGCGTAGATTAGTATGTTAGTCATTAGAGCTAGCTTGTTAGTTCGTAGTATGTACTCTATTTTAAGAGTTATTGTTGCCTTGATTAATTAACTGTTGCATCATCTCTGCATCGCATTGCATACCATATAGGGGCGATGATGGATTGCGGAGTCATCGGGAGTTGCTGGTGAGATGGTACTTTTGGAGATCGTGTCACCAAGATGGAATACTAACTTTTGGTTATATGTTACCCAGGCAAGCCCCGGTGCATAACCCCTACTTTTCTACACTTTATATTATGTTTGTGCATTAAGTTTTAAGGAGTTGAATGAAATCCACTTGAATATGTATATCTTCATCCTATGAGTCTTACTAGTATGATAGGACCATGTAGATTGCTATGCTACAGGACTCCGGTAGAAGTCGAGTGATTGCCTGTCACTCACGAGAGATAGAAAATATATTATTGTTGTTACTATATTATTATCACCTAGAATATATATGAATGATAATTGGAGATCGAGCGGAATGGTACTTTGGATCTAGACTTGGTTTGGCGGTCGAGCGATGCTCGGATTGCATTTGTTCTGCCTGTGTCAGTTAAGGACCGGTCGTTGCATTGGGTTCTAGGCAGGTCACAGACTTATTATCCCAAACACATACTTGTGTATGGGCACAGGGAAGGCTTGTTGCTCTCATATCAGTGGGTTCTGGCTCTTTCCAGACTGACTGATTGGAGGCGGGGATGGTGGAGGTCTAAGCACCGCACTGAGTCCGGGACTTAGGAGCGGGGGCTTGGAGTCCAAGTTTGGACAGGAACGTAGACCCTATGACAAGAGAGTGGTGAGTTGGTCCTGCTTGTGCCTAGGGTACAAGCGGGGCGTGTAGTTTCGAGGTACCCTAGCTAGGCACATTGATTCACGAATCATCAGGTGATCTGGTACTGACTTGTCTACAATCTAGCACCATAGGAAGAACTAGAAGATGAAAGATGGTAAAATGATTTTGATTGCTTACCACTGCTTGAAAGTAGCACATGTGCTTACATAGAATGGTTAGTTAATGAACTAATGCTGACTGCTAATAAAATTGAATATAAGGATGCACGCTTAGTAATGCTTCCTGTAAATGCAATAAATCCACAAGCCAGATAGCCTTGCATGCCCTTGGAGTCTTTTATTTCCTCCTGTCGGGCAAGTCTTGCTGAGTATAATTGAGTACTCAGGGTTTTATTTCCCCATATTGCAGGTGACAGGCAGATGCTAGAGCTGACTCTTGGGTGTGGATTCCTCCTGGTGGGCTCAGAGAGGATTACTTTACGCTGCGATCATAGTTTTTATTTATAACTCTCACTAAATGTTTTTTATAAAATAAAAGTTTTATAATCTGTTGTCATATTTTATACATCAATGCTTCATCATGTCATGAATAGATATTTATTTCCGTTGTAACTCTGATCACATGTTTATATTATGCTATTATCAACAGTAAATATTATACTCTGATGTTGCATAAAAAGTGATGTAAGAAATGGTTAAATGTTGTAAGCTTTATTCTCTTATTTGTGATCATGATGGAAAAATGTGGATTTTCGGGTTCTCCCATGGGGTGTGTCCGACGGAACTGTGTAATTTAGTGTTCTCCCTTGAGTACTTAGTGTCTAATGGAAGACAAGTACTCCTGGGAGGCATTAGATTAGCCGATTCTGTCCGCACGTCCGGTCACCAGGTATTACTGTGAGCAGAGATAGTCGTTGGGCGTGAATGGCTAAATAATTTGAAATGGACACGTGGCAGTCTGGCTGCTGATCGGATGCAGTGATTGGATGCAGTCCGGTGCACACGACCGGTGCGTCCGGTCATCCCTGCTAGTCAGCCCAATAATTGAGCCAACTGACTCTATTATTTGGGGGTGTCTATAAATATCGTTTGGCTAGCTCTAGCTCACTCTCTTGGACCATTTGCATTGACATAGCAACCTTGTGAGCTTAGCCAAAGCACTCCCACTCATCTCCATCATAGATTCAACATCTTTGTGAGATTGGGAGAGAATCCAAGTGCATTGCTTGAGTGATTGCATCTAGAGGCACTTGGTGTTTATGTTTCGCTGTGGGATTCACTTGTTACTCTTGGTGGTTGCCGCTACCTAGATGGCTTGAAAGCAGCGAGGATCATCGAGCGGAGGTTGGTGATTGTCTCCAGCGTCGATCACGGTGATTGTGAGGGGTCTTCTACCTTCCCAACGGAGCGTCGAAAGGTAACTCTAGTGGATTGCTCATGTCATTGAGTTACCTCACTTGTGGGTAGGTTCTTGCGGTGTCCTAATTGTGTGGACGAGGTTCATGCAACACCTCTTAGCCACCGCGCCACCAAGTGTTGGTCGACACAACGGGGACTAGCGTGCCGGCAAGCACGTGAACCTCGAGAGAAAAATTGATTGTCTCTTACCCTTTGGTATTCTACCGGTGATTGAATTGGTATTCTTCTTGTGATTGGTTCACTTCTCTACGCGGCGGTATAATCACCCTACTCACTCATTTACATTCCCGCAAACTAGTTGTAGCAAGCTCTTTAGTGTAGCTAGAATTGAGAGCTTGCTTTGTAGCTTAAGGTCATCTAGTGGAGCTCTTTAGTGTAGCAAGTGTGAGAGCTCTTAGTGAGTAGTGACTTAGTAAATTATGTGTCTAGTGATCATAGAAACTAGAATTGTTGGATAGATGGCTTTGTAACCCTTGTAGAGCTAGAGCAAGTTTGCATTTCGCTATTTGTCATACTAATCAAATTGCTCTATTTGGTTTGTAGATTTTTAAATAGGCTATTCACCCGCCCTCTAGCTATATTAGGACCTTTCAGTTGTGCTCCAGATCAAACCCAAAGGGATGGTCTGAACCAACACAACTCGGTCCGACCCTCACAAAATGAACAACGTTGCCAGTGTGTTAGAAGTGACCGCTGGACCAAGTCTGAGTTTATTTCTCCTCTCTGGAACCTTTCTGTACTAGTCTGGACCAAGCTCACCATTGGTCTGGGCTGGTTCTATTCACCGAGTCCAGATGGGCCTGACACAGACCCTAGGCAACCAGACCCAGGTGACATAGTCCAGATGCCCCATTTCCCTCAGTCTAGACCAAGCGCGCGCCTGAGAAGCTTCCAGGAAGTGCCACGTATCCTCTAGACCCTCTACCACGGTCCGGACCATGCTCTAAACCTCAGTCCAGAGCAACAACAACCCCCAAATTGACTTCCAATGCAAACACTTTGTGAAAGGGGTTTGTTCCACTTGATCTTTAGGCAATCCCTGAGCTACCTAGTGCTAAGTTTGACAAGTGTTCACCACACCTAACACATTAAGCTCACCTAGGTCAAGCTACTAGTTCATACCCCCTTAAAAGTATGGCCAAAGGAAAAACAAAGTCCTAAACTACTTTAAGTGGCTCTCCAATACCAATCGACACTTAGAACTAGTCCATCCTTAACCGTCCATCCTTTGATAGAGGCATGAAAACCATTGATTGCCCAAACAATTATCATTATCGTGACCTAACTTAAATTATCTCTACAAAACACACGTTAATCATAACAATCTTGTATTGCCATTAATCACCGAAACCCACTAGGAGCCTAGATGCTTTCAGCCCCACACGGCAGAACAACTCTTCCGCGAGATTCGGACGGCGGCACCTCCCTCTGCAAGATTCGGCAATGACGGCGGACCAGTGAGATCCACCTGTGGCGGGGCATAGATATTCACGCGCACGGCCAGGCGTGTCTAAGCTTGGGAAGTTAAGGCGGTTGCCTAACGTCTATAACGACGTGTCTGGGCTGAGGTATATAAAGCCCTATAACCGGTTGTAAATGGCATCGAAACAGAACCTGAACTTTTCTCTGAATCAAATTCGACCTCGTCTGTTTCCCAATATTTGTTCTCGCTCTTCCTAGTCTCAATTCTGATTCCAGTTATCATCTCGGTTCCTCGTAGAATCGTGACAGTCATGTTGCAGAAGAGTACAATGTGTGGAGCACTCCCGGTTCTTAACGTGAAGCAATTGCAGAACTTGCAATGTTAGGTCACTATAACCTATAGCTAGCAACGATGACTTCACCCATGGGCATCAACCGGATGATAGTACTATACGGGAGCACCATAAAGTCGATTTCCGCTCCTCGCTCCTTGGCATCGTACTGTAGCTTGATCTACCGGTTCGCCTAGCCCTTTGTTAGTTTGCCCGGTGGTGGTCATTTTTTTCGAGAGCGTGCATTGGCACGTTTTTCATTAAGGAGGATTAAGAAGTTTTCTTACAAAAGTGCGGGATATGGTAAACCTAAGATTACCAAAGCCCTTGTCCTATCCCTTCGTAATCTCGCATGTGATTGTGATCACAGTGCACTAATTCTACGACTCTAGGAGCTACGTATTCACGCGGAACGGCGCTGCTCGTCAAGCGCTCCTAGCTACCTAAACCCAGCCGTGCACCAAAGCGTAACCTCTTGCTCAATGGCCTCAAGCAACTGCGCCGGTGACGAAGCGATACGGTTGAACATTCTGACGTTTCTTTCCTTCCACAGGAGTTATCCGACAAGGAGCAGGAGTGAGTCAAACCCATGGCGCAACACCTTGGGTAGCCGCTTCCACCACCACCGCATGATGTCGTCCTGGTGAACGACGACCAGATGCAGGAGGAAACGTGGTAGGCGAGTAGAGACTAGAGATAGGATGCCATGTCATGTTCTGCCAGTCCAATCCTCACCTAGCGTAGTAGCAACTTGAACTTGGATTTGTTCACATAAACGGGTTATAAGTAAGCTGGTGAGGAAAGTTGAAAGGGTAGGAGCAACTTGAACGGAACACCTTAAATTAGAGCTTGGATTTTTTTATTACAGATCCTCCTATTTATACATGCATTATTTTCTGACCAGAACTCACTATCAAATCATAGCCTCTACTTCTTTTATGACAAGTGAGACCCACCTGTTAATGAGTCAGTATTTTATTCTAACTTTTTTTCCCTTCTCTGACCTCTTCATCTTCAAGATGGCTGGCACAGTGACAAACCAATTTAAGATATGAAGGCACACCGAATCGGCGACCTTCTAGGTGTCCACGTCAGTTCTTTTTATTTGGTGCGTTAGATCGAAATTCCACGGCTCAGATGAGATAGATGAAGATGGACGGTAGCAGAGGACGAGAGATTCTCGACATCGGTGCGGGTGGTCGGCACGCATCCTCGCATGTCGCTGGGCCCTTGCTTGCATGCATGCAAAAGCTGCCGACACTCACTTGCTTGCTTACTTCACTTACTTCTTCATGGGATAACCGGCTGTCCGCAGAAAAAATATCTCGTCCCCTCCAATCGGCGTCCTGTCGTCTCCTCCGTGGCTGTCGCCCTGCCCTCTTCCTTCCCCTACGCCTCTGCTCCGTCTCTCACAGCGCCGCCCCTCCCCATCGCCTGCACCGGCGGTGCGCCCTCTCCAGCGCCTGCTCCGCCCCCTCTTGCGATGGGGAGACGGCAACCCCCTGCGCGACGCACCAGCGTGAGCACGCCCGAGCGGTTGGTGCCCCTCGGCACGGCGCGGTGGCGGCGGCGCAGCATGGCCGGTCTGGTTCCTCGGCAAAACCCAGCAATGCTCCTGCCCAAGGGTACCACGTTGGAGGTCCGCTCCTCCTCCCACTCGCCTTCCATGCCTCCGTCCAACTCCTCCAACTTCCTACTCCGGCTCCTCCTCTTCCTCCTCGCCGCGGTCTCGGTGCTCGCACCGGAGCCTGCTAGGCTCGGGGACATCGTTGTCATACTGGTGGGGCGCGGCATGGGAGCGGGAGGTGCAGCGCAGCGCGAAGCCGTAGTGGGATGGGGCGCTGTCAAGCCACCGCCGCCAAGGTCGCCTCCTCCCACCTACGCTGTGGACAAACAGAAATAGACCGCATCTCTTCCTGGTGCCCGTCAGCCGCCAAGCCTCACGACGCGACCCTGCGGCTCGCCCTGCCCCCCCCCCATCCACCGCCACAGCCGTGGAAATGGTGGCGGCGGCGCGGGCGTGGGCACGCGCAGCGGAGCTTGTGGGAGGGCGGTGGCCGCAGCGGCGCCTAGGGATGACGTCCACGGCGGAGACGGAGAGCAGAAAGGACAAGGAGGAGGAGGGGGCCGAGGCCGGGTGGGAGCTCTCGGCGGCACGGGAGTACTACGACTACCGCAAGTCCATCTACGGCGACGTCACGCACCGTGCGCTCCTCGTCGACGCCGTCGGCACCCTCGTCATCCCCGCCCAACCCACCGCGCAGGTCAGCACCGTTGCTCGCCGTAGGACATCGTTCCCCTCACCCAGTCAGCCTGTCCCGCTTCTTTCTGTTCTACCGGCTCGCTTGCGTGCCTGTGCGTTAGTGATCCTTACGTCCAGGGCTAGTGTCATGCTATGATGTGCAGTCTGCGTGGTCACTGGGCTGTCCTCTGGTAGCGCAATAGCGTTCTCTTCTCATCATTGCAGCTTGGATTGAATTGTCGGGTCTGAATTTTGCACTGCCTTCATGTGGGTTCTATGGTTCAGTGACACAGATTTGTCTGTAAAAGTTTCTATTCTGAATTATTAATCGTGTGCTCCCTTTGTTTAGGTGTATAAGAGCATTGGTGAGAAGTATGGAGTGAAGTACTCGAAAGATGAGATCTTGATGAGATATCGGCGGGCATACGAGAAACCATGGGGTGGATCACGTCTCAGGTATACATTTCTGGTATATAAACGTTGCCACTTACTGACAATTTATCGAATCTGGTCTGATGCCTGTATATCTGTTTATTGATGGTAAGCATAGATCTTGTTGTGCCATACTTTTCTGTTTCCTGTCTACGTGTTATTTTTGGCTAGACGCAGCGAGTGCTTGGTGATTTGATGCAAGCTCATTAGCTGAGAGGTCAATTTGTTGACAATGGAGATTTCTCTTTTTTTTAATTGGTCTGACTTTCTCCAAGATTCTATGTCGTCGACTCCATACGAATCTGCATGAACATTGGTGTATGGTGCCATTCCTGTGCGCAAAATGACATTTTACACGTGCTGATTCCTAGTACACGACATCCTTGTCACTTGTATAAATAACGTCTCTCAGTTCAGCTGTTACTTATTAGAAGCCCTAGATTTGCAAATGATGACAAATTGGGAAAAATGGGAAGATTGAAAATAGTGATGCGGTTAGTTGAGGCGTGCTATTGCACTACTTTGTCATTTTTCTGGTTTGCTTATTTTAGTATCAAGCTGCATATTTTAAGGTCGATTTTCACACACAAAAAGTTTACATCTTGAGGCTTCCATATCTTTACGTCTCCGTGCACATATAGACATATAGTTAGGCTTACCTTTCATGGATGCTCAAAAAAGCTCTGCAAAATTATTTTGTTTCCAAAAGAAATTGTATAGTTGGTGGAGTAGTCAATGCTTGCGTATTAGAACAAGACTACAGTGTTGTTTAATCTTATTATTGTTATGTTCTACAATTGGAGTGGAGTTATGGTTTGATTTGTTTATTATTTGTGCACTAAATCACTCACTTCACATATTTCTTTACTTCTATGCCATATTTTCATGTTCTCATAATAATTCATGTAAACACATGTGTTTGTTGTGCTCCCTAATAGATAGTGTGATCAAAACTTTACACTAAAGGTGCATCCATAACATCAATTTAATCTGGCTCCATGTTCTTTTCTTTTCCCCATACTTGGTACTATATACTTATGTACATAGGTTGTTTTGTTGATAAATGTGCCCCTCTTCAAAATTACCAGGAGATATCGTTTGAAGAAACTGAACAAATTTGGATTTATCCTTGTTTCGATTTTGTTTGTCCAACCATGAGATTATTTAGAAAAGTATTGACTTGCATATTGTTTTCTTTCCACTGTCTGCTGTTGCCTTTTATGCTAATTTGAACTGAGAAGCTTGCTTAAACAATCAAGTCGGAAAGCCACTCCTATGGATATTAGGGAGTTGATTGTTTGTTTTCACAAATCACACTTGTTTTGTGAAAACATGGGTTCATTTTTTCGTCCTGTGCTCATTTTTTTCTTTTGCTATTACTTATGGCAGTACCCTTGTATTTATAAACAGAAACCATGCGCATATAATGCTATTTATTTACTCTTTTTGTTTATGTTATCTTCGTGAACCCATTCCCTATTATCGTTATCCATGTTGTGCTATCCATGTTGTGCTGTAGTACTTTATACTCCTGATATTTCTCTCAAGTATCTTTTTTTCCCTGCTAGAATGCCTTCTATATATTATCATTGATCCATTTCGAGATTAAGTTACTATACCAACATTGACCAGGTATGTGGATGATGGGAGACCCTTTTGGCAGCACATAGGCACTTCTTCTACAGGCTGTTCTAATGCACAGTACTCTGAGGACCTTTATCAGTACTTTATGACAGAAAAGGTTAGATTAACTGTGTAGTCAGCAGAAGAACATTCTTTGTTGTCTCTGACTTCAGCTGGACTAATGAGAAGCTTTTTATGCTTGCTAGGCCTGGAAGTTTGTTGATCCTGATGCTGAAAATGTATTTAGAGCTTTAAGGAAACCTGGTGTTAAAACTGCTGTTGTCTCCAATTTTGATACCCGTCTACGACCCGCTTCTGCAGGTCTTGAAATGTGACCACCGGTTTGATGCAGTTGCAGTCTCTGCAGAGGTTTGTTTACATGTCTTGTCATTTCTTCTACTTATGTTAAAAACAGATGGCTTTGTTGCAGAAATCTTGTGCTTGCAATTCCAAGTTATCATGTTTGTATTATATACTATTACCTACTGCTACTGTAATCTAGTGATGTAGTGCTTCTTTTTTCTATAAAAAAGGTGGATGGATATTCAGTTTGATATTTTTTTATATCTCATAATGCGATTGTTTCCAACCTATACTATCAGGTTGCAGCAGAGAAGCCAAATCCAATAATATTTTTGAAGGCTTGTGAGCTCTTAGGTGTGAAGCCTGAAGAAGCTGTGCATGTTGGTGATGATCATAGAAATGATATATGGGGAGCCAGAGATGCGGGCTGTGATGCTTGGCTCTGGGGCAGCGATGTTCGCTCCTTCAAGGAGGTATTTCTATTTATTCTTGACATCTTTGTTCTAGAGGTCTATCTTGACAGCGAGCTAATAGATTCCAACATCAGAGCATGGTCATGATCGGTATTGAACTAGTGACAGGAAGGATAATTGTGGGCACGTTGCGCTGCACTGCACTGGCGTGTGCTGTGTGGGTACCATTGATTGCTGGAGGTACGGCAGGTCTGTCATGCGCCACAGGGGAAATGGTTTGTGGTCCAGCACACCTGTCTGTGGCCAAAGAACAGTCCAGAATGGATCGACACGTCAAAATGTAATTTATGTTAGAAAGAACGGACATTTTGTGGCATGTCTCCATCACTTGAAATGGATGCTTCCTGGTGTTCTTGGGGGTGGGCATTGTAGATTTGTAGGTTTGGATAAGACCAGCCGCAGCAACACAGCATGCCAAGAGCTTGTGTCCCTCCCTTATTACCTATTTTGTTCTTTGGGAATGAGCGCCGACTCCATCCTGACCTCTCTTTTTTGCTGGTGCGCTCTTCTTGATGCAGGTCGCCGAGCGGATCGGTGTTGAGGTGACGAGGTGAGGATGGTGAATATACAGAGGCAGTACTAAGGATCGCGGTCGTGAAGCCAGTGACCCATCCTTGTGAATTGTGTGCTGCTAGAGTAAAAATTCCCGGGCTAGTTTGTAGGCTTGTAGCTGTATGAGTAACGTATATAAGGGTTTGGTTGAACCCTTTACTAGCCGTAATGTTGGTGCCTGAGATCTGCTCGTCCCCTAAATCCGGATGATCTATTGATTGATCTGTTATGCGTCTCGGTCTGTTAGATATCTAACTGTTTCTATTTGCCCACTGGTATCGGTTACTCTCGTTGGGTTTGAGTAGCAAAGCAGGCCATGCACATGAAAGTTCGTCAGCCACCGGGGCTCTTGTGGCCCGTTCGCAGCAATTCAGTGCTTCATGGGCCACCATGTTGGGCTTCGCCAGGCCTTCCCTTTGGTTCGTGGCTTCGTGCGGACTCGTGGGTGGAGGCGACCTTGGCGGGAGGAGGTGACCTTCGCAAGAGAGTCCAAAGGCAAAAAGGTCACACTAGCTTGAGCCTTTCCTTGGGCAATATTGATGTGCCGCAAAAAATGGACAGTAAGGCAGCACTCTTTATGGTCTCCATCAGTTCTCAGAAATTTGAATTTGCTGAGCATTTCGATGAACTACTTTTCATTATACATCAGACACTAATCTGGTTATTATTATCTGACCAGTGGCCCACATGAAAGCTACTAATTGGTGTACTTACCAAGTCATGCCACGTGCAATCATTCGAAGAGAAACAAAATGTACAAAGAAACCTTACAAAGGGTCACTTGTGTTAGTATACTTGGATGGGGCAGGGCCATTGGAGGGACCTGTAGGTGGTCGAAGGTGCTGCAATCAGGGTTTCATAGCACTTGTCACAAATCCTGTACGGTGGTGAATAGTAGGAATAGAAATTCGAAGAGAAAACACGGTAATCCTCAGTTGTTCTGTAATTAATGTTATGATGAATGATCCGTTTCTTAACGTGCAGCAGTCGTCTTAGATAGATCATAGATGTGCTCCCCTACTCGGTGGGGGGCTCTAGCCAAGGGATAAGCTAGGGTTTGCAAGGAGAGGGTGTTGATTTGGTTACGTGGGCAATGAGTGTGATTTGTGGTGATACTGGTGCCACTTAGCTTGCTGAATAAGCACCATTTGGTTTGTACGGCTGGGCTGCGTGCCCCTGAAACCTTTGGCTACATACTGAATAATCACCATTTGTTTTTTGGTGATACTGGAGACACTTAGCTCTGTCGAATATAGTCTATCATAGCACTGATGGAATTGGCAGAGCCTGGCTTAGCCATTGGTACCACCACTCGGCGCACTTTAGCTCGCTTAGCTTTTCCTTTTAGCACCACTGGCCTTTGTAATGGTGGACTGGTCATTGGTCCTGGCGCAGTCCACTATTTAGTCTGGTGCGGAGACCAATTAAAGGAAAGCGGCAGGATATTTACACGCAAGAAACGAGCAGTGTCCGAAGCCATTCCCTAAGGTATCTAGAAATTCACTAAGTAAGTTTGAAAACACTGGACATCTTCACCTATGCAGGGTGGGTCGACAGCAGGTGAACACATTTGATGCCTCTCCTTCATGTTACCATCAGATAGAAACAGGTTGGGCAGGTGGACACATTTAATGCCTCTCCTCCTTACCATCAGATAAAAATGATTCACCGACCATGCAGGACCATTTGTACTTACACATGCATCCATGCATCTAAGACACGACTTGGGTTGTGTGCACGTTGCTCCCGAGATGGTCGGTGGTTGGGGTTGGTCGCCATTACTACAGCTACGATAATTGCATCTGCATCCATGCTTGCAGAGGCGCTCGTTCCTTGTGGCTTTGTGCTTTGCGTCGCCTGCGGTTACGCCTACCATGACCCAAGTCTCCCCGCACTCTTTTTTGGGCTCTTGTCAGAACCTTGGCTTGCAGCCATATTAGTCATTAATGGCCTCGGACATCGCTCACCTCGAACGCATAGGACGTGTATTAATGCATAGCCTGTTTGTGCATTGTTGTGCCATATTGCTGGCAGATACGCCTATCCATAGGTGTCACGCGTGTCGTAGTGTGCATGCCCTACTCGTGCTTGTTACAGAGTTAGGTCTCCACTGTGGCTTTGTGCTCCGCGTTCGCCCGTGAGTCACGTCAATAGTGACCCACGTCTTCTCTTACCCCTTGTCTACGCTCTTGTCGGACCCTTGCCCTACAATCATACTACTCAGTAATGGCACCGCACGTCACTCGCCTCAAACGCGTGGAATTTGGTCGATTCGTTCGTAGTGATCCCGCGCAGGAACCCTGGTGAACCACGCTAGGACCACAGCCTGCTCCGCTTTTATAAGCAGAGTCTGGCTTAGCCATTGGTACCACCACTCGGCACACTTTAGCTCGCTTAGGTTTTTCCTTTGAGCAAGCTTTTTGCTCAGCCCATCTTTGTAGCCACCGCCAGAAATGGCAGGAGCCTGGGTTAGTAATTACTGCCTGAACGTTGAGGGTTTTCCTAGAATCCTGCATGCCACCCTGCAAAAGCTCAGAGTCAAAGATCGTCCCGAGTATGAGGGCCGTGAGTATGAGAAGCATGGCATCGATCGGTGTGAGGTTACCATCTACATTGGGAAGAGTGAAGAGTTCCCCGACATCACCGAAGCCTGGAGTGTGACCGCAACCGGGTTTAGCTTCATCGACACCTACCAGGTTGTGGCCCGCAAAGCCTTGCGGTACCTTTGCCAGCTCTATGAAGAGCCAGTTGCCCGTACCCCCATGAGGTTCTTTCCACCCTTGGATAGGAATCGGTGGGCATGGAGGGCTCGCATGGAGGTTTTGCAAGGGCGGGATGCGCAAGAAGATAGTCCTACCATGGTGCACTTGACCACGTACCTGCTTGCTCTGGATGAGCAGTATGACCGACAAGCCTTGGAGCTGAGGACGTGCCTCCGACGCGCCAAAGAAGCTGAGATCTTCACTCGGATGCTCCAGGTGCAACTCGCCGAAGCGCATGCCGATGTTGCAGCTGCTGAGAGCCGGGAGACTGCTATGTCAGAAGCTCTAAAGGAGGCCGAAGATCGGCATGTTCATCAGCTGGGTGAGGCCTATCTGTTCACTAGGGCCAAGCGGAGGACGCTGGTTGATGAAAGGCAGGATGACCCGATCTTGGAGGGGGTCCCTATCCACCCGCCTAAAAGAAGGAGAACCGGTGATGTAGAACCGCCAGCACCTCCACCTTCAGAAGTGTTAGAAGCAGAACCCTTACTTCCTCTCACTCAGCCATTGCCATGAGAAGATGCAGATCCATAGCTAGGGCGGTAGAAGAATCCGCCGAGCACAGGAATAAAGATACGTGGTTCCAAGGTAGATTAGTTGACTTGGGATGCTGTACCCGTAGTAGTAGTGCTTTTCGTCGCTGTCCTCCTGTATTGTACTCTTGCCGTTGTTGTCGTCCGTAGTTGTTGGATGTGTGTTATAGTTTCACCTAAGGAGAGTGAATCCTAATTCACTTTTTTGTAAACCCTCGCGTTAGGAGAAGTACTTGTGTTGTAGTTTTTGCTATTTTCACCTATAATGTAATCATATCCAATGTTGTACTTTAAATCTAAGTGTATTAGTTACTTGATCCCAACTCCATCAAATACTTCTTTCCACTAACATGTCATTGATTTGTTGGCCTAGAATAGGCATCATGTAATGATAACCAACCTCTATGTTCGTTTACAATATTGAGACCAACCTTCCGTACCAACACGATGAGAAAACATATTAGACATATGAGCCATATTTCTTAAAAATTTTTCTATACCAAGCACATCACCCGCAGCGAAGCGCGGGCAGCAATGGCTAGTACATATTAAGGACGAGCTCGGTTAGCTCGGGGTAGGGAAGCTAGAGGGGCACGGCTAGAGCAGGACGTCTAGAGGGGCACACGACGGGGCTTGAGCCACTAAAAGTGTCATTGGTTGGGCTTTTGGGAGCTGCTTTTGCTTCTAAAAGTCGAAAGCTAACCAAACGAGTGGAAACTAAACGTTTCTTTTTTAGAAACAACTACTTTTAGATAGTACAGTTTTAAAAGCAACTTGACTTTCCTTTTGACTTTTGGCTTTTTTTAAATGGTGAAAATAGTGAGTTGTTTTAAGAAAAATAGAGATAGGAGGTAAGATTTATACTTGTTTGAACCAAGCAACTTATAGTTTTTCCACAGCTCAATCTACAGCCGCTTCTCTAACGTCTATAACTCACGGCAGCTTTTCAAAAGCCACAGTTCAACAAACAAACCCTAAAGGGGCACACCATTGGGATTGAGCGACCAAAAGGTCAAACATGATGCTGGCAGGCTGAGTTCAGCCAGTCATGGCGTATAGGCCCACACCGGCATAGATCTCCATGGGTGCCCTAAATGGCTAAATCCGATGGGAAAACAACCAGTGCGGATGCAGACCGGTGTCATGGCCTCCTGGTAATAGGGCATTGGAGACGGTTGGCGACCACCAGATTCAAAGGAGAAAGGTAGCAAACTACGAGCCGCTAAGTGGGGTCTGGACGAGCCACAGCAGAAAAGTAGGTGTCCGACAAATATTGATTTATTAAAGTGGATTTTTTTTTCCTCTCATCACTCAAAAATAAGACATGGGTCATCGCTGGAGTGTGAATTTTAATAGTGAAATTGACCTCACTAACATTACACAGCTACGCTGACAAAGTTCATGCCAGTCGCCTCATGATCCTACTGCATCAGACCAGTGTCCCATATTTCCATGTACTGCCGCACAGGACGTGGACGCATCATCACGCATGGAAACAAGGCGGCAGCAGCCAAAGAGGCAAGACGAATGTCTCAGAGGCGACAAAACGGATGGTGCGTGTGGTATACCTTTCATCTGTCAGCAAAAGCAGATGGGGGATGAGGGGAAAGAAAGGCGTGACTAGAGAGGCACCAAGGCCAGCACGCTGGATGCAAAGCCTACCGGGAATTCTCAAAGCCAGGCGGCACGACACGATCGCTACTGTATCAAAGGTAAGATCTTCTGGTGCCCAGCAGCAAACAACACAGTGGCAGTCTAGCACTGTACCTTTGGAGCTCTGCCCATCGCTAGGGACCAAACCCACTGGCACTGGCAGGCGACGAGACATGAACACAACAGCAAGTTGGACTAGCTGGGGGTAGGGACTAGGGACTGGATCTGAATGTGTTCATTCATGTAAGCGTTCAAAACTGGGTCCTGATCTACCTTTTCTTCTCATTTTTCTGATGGCGAAAATACCGGACTTTAGTTATCACACCAATCATCGTTGTACGACACAGCTAAATTAGCAACGGTGTTTCGAGCTCTCCTACTCCGGCTGCTTCTTGTCTTGTGCCATCTTCTTGCGGATCTCCTGTGCAGCGTTGAAGATGCCCCCTGTCGGTTTGAGGCAGACGTGGCACTTCTTGTTCTTCGAGTGGTGCTGAAATATTGAAGAAGAAAAAAATTGTTAGAGTTCGGTCTACCACAGAGAACATGATAAAAAAAACTATAATGTACAAATATACAAGTCAGTCTCATCTCAAGGAAGCACAATAATTTGAGATCGGAACTAGCATTCAACCAAAAATAAAAACAAAAACAAAAACATGATCGACAGCTAATTTCACATATCCAATATCCAAATATTTCACATTACAGTTTGCGCAAGGGGTCTGGAACTCTCGATAAAGAAATCTTTCTGGAAGAGTCCAAACCTTCAACTCTAATCTGCACTAATACTACGGAATTCTCAACCTATCATTTATATCCTCAATCTTCAGTTCTACTCTAGCCTCATAAAATGGAGTTTAACAATAACAATGGCATCTGACTTATGTTTTGTAATAACAATGGCATCTATGGTTTCTGGTTCATATATCTTCTGCCAGTAAGTTTTATTGCCACGCACACTTAACACAGTCCCACTCCATAGAGCTACAAAATACTCTCTTCTCTAAAAACTGAATCACACTAAACCTGGCATGCCTATTCCACAATCATTGTACTGGATGCCCTGGAAACTAAAATTACAGTAACCTCAATACAAATTTTATAATAAGCAAATAGTTCTGCTCTCTAAAATAAAAAAACTAACAAATCCAAATTGTTTCACATCACCAACAAAACACATACTACGGTACATCTCAAATACACTCCACAATGCATTCATCACCCCCATGATGTACCCACACAACCCCTCTAGATGGAGACTTCTGCACTTGGCCCTTGCAAGGTATATAAGATTCTCAAACCTTAATTATTTGTACCGTATGGTTGCTAGTTTGGTACCCCTTCTTCAATTAGTGTGCAACTGCTCAATTGGGATTTATATGAGTAAAAAACACAAGTGCATCCTAATAAACTTCCATGTGCTTTTTGTACAGGATTGATATAAGACAAAAGGATGAGGAGGTGACTCCTTAATGAGCAAAGGTTTTTTTCCATAATGGTGAAAACAAAATATGTTTGAAGTCTCTGTAAATGTATACCTCCTTCAATGTTCATACACCCTATTCTGTTTAGTTTCTAATAATATCACTCAGGCATGATTCAAATAAAATATCTCTATGTTGAAGTGTCACTTGACTTGGTCTGCACTTCAGAGACAGCAGATGGTTACAATTGGAGTTCCTCTGAACATGTGATTTGAGGGTTTAACAGTAGATCTCAATCAGCAAGACTATTCCTTTAATCCAAACATAAGAATGAGAGTAAAACATGGCTTTCTCATTCTGCAGAAATGCATAGGAAAGAGGCTTGGAGGCAGAGCACAAGTGGGCAACATTTAGATGGTAGCCATGATTGCCTGTGCCTCTTCTGATTCAGATGGATGGATTTAACTTGTCAAGTGACAGGTTAAGATTATTGGCAGTGGCTTCTTGCACAGCCAATTGGACCATCTGTCTTTAATGGAAAGGTGACCCAAAAGGTCTCAAGGCTTGCATTGTTGTCTAATCCAGCCAGCCTTTGCTTGTAAACTATAAGTCCTTCTATCCTTCTGCAACGAAAAGAGGTTACATAACCTTCCATTTGAAAACAGATCACTGCTCCTTCCATACCCAAAACAATGTATGAGGCATTGTCCCAAACTAGGAAGAATTGCCATCATGAGCAATTGTTATCAAATCGTGAAATCATCTAGTCGGCTTGACATGGGACCAACCAGGTGACTAATCACAATTAGTTGTCAACCAGCCTGTTTAGCCAGTTGGTCCTGGTCATCCATATAGTACTACTATATAGTGGTACTATATAGTAGTACAACGCAAGCAGCAAGAGTCTAAAAGTACTAGGGCACAGATTCTTGTGTGATTGGATGGCCAGTTGGCTGTTTATCCACACTTGCACATACATCACAACCACACAGGTATACGTGTATGTAATCACTAAGCAGAAAGCAGCAGCAGAGCATGAGGCAAGAACAGCAGGAGCAGTAGAGCTAGAGCAGCAACAGTAGAGCTAGAGAATCAGTCGAGGAGCTCATTTTCATGTTGGAAGAAGGGACCCAATGGGCAGCGGTAGAATCTGGCACTGCTTCTGGCCTTCGGGACAGGATCCGACCTCCAGCAATGGTTGCGCCCAGCAGAGGCAGGCAGGCACCAGGCAGCAACGGGAGCCAATGGAGATCTGTGGAAGGGATCAGGGTCTGCTCAGGGCACCAGGTAGCAACAGGAGCCAATGGAGATCTGTGGAAGGGATCAGGGTCTGGTCAGGGCAGGGATGTGAACCAGCCCACAAGCTTCGGTGGCGGCAGCGGCAGCAGCTGCTGGAAAGCAAGTAAACCCAAACACGACAGACAACATCCTGCTCCTGGGCTGCTCTGAACAGTATATATTCTAAAACCTAATGGGCCAAATTACCAGCCTACCCGCCAACCGCAACCCAGTTGCTCAGGCAGCCAATACACAGCGTGAAAGCTAGTTGTTTTCCATCCTAATTGGATGGCTAATCGCGATTAAGCAACAATTAGTCAGACGACATGGAAACTGGTCAGACAAATCGAGTTGGTGGACATAATCAAAGTCATGGGACCGATCAGTCCAAGTAATCGTGATTAATCGGACGACTTGATAACACTGATCATGAGATCACTTGTGTGGATAGCTCAAAGCTAACTCACTGGACTCATGAAAATAATGAAGATCCACCACCTCTGGGAGTTCAAAAATGCGTCCCTTGAGTGCAGAAAGTGGAAGCTCATGTAGGTTGGTCTAATAAAGGCAATGTCAACTAATCAGAAGTGGATAGGATTGTCATGAAAAGTAGGGAGGGGGAAAATCCCATACAAAGGGCAATGTCAACTAATCTTATCAATTCCATTCCAATACCAGACGAAACAGGCAGTATATCTCGTTCTGCCACCTAAACTGGCACAGAAGAGACATCACCCAGTACCGGCCCTAATCTCAGTCGATTCTGGCTAATCCAGTCAATCTCACCCATTCTGGACGGTATTCAACAGACCATCTGTCCTGGTACAGTCCACACATGACCAAGCAGAGGCTGAAGATCATGAGAGCTTTCGCCAATGGTAAGAAATCAAGAAAGAGGGATCCATTGAGTAGGAATTAGGAAGATATCAAGAATCTTTGTTTATTCGAGCACGAATATTGATCAAGAAACATCTAATTTAAGATCTGAAAAAGAACAAGAAATTACATATGAAGGAAAAGGAACTACATCAAGGCATTGGCATCAGTGAGCTTTCGTGGTATATAGACATTGAAAGCAAAGAACGGTGTGATGGGATAGCAGCTAGACAGCGCATCCAGCCAAGCATTGGCCGCGCGGGACAGAAGCCAAGCAGCAGTCACACCTGCTGCGGTGGCACAGCCTCAGCTGTTTCTCTGGGTACAATGAACAAGTGGATAAGGCAACAAGGAAAGGATCGATGCTTTATTAGCTTCTTGCATTTATGGTTGCTTTTGCTTGCCTGCTTCATGGACCAGCTACAATGCTATCTACTGGGCCCATGTTGGTGGCAATGGTCAGGCCCTGGAGTCCTGGACTGATTCAGAACACAAAAGGCTCACTAGTGCATATAAATGTTTACTAATTTGTAAATACATATAACACTGAAATGGACCTGTACTGACACGTTCTGTTCCAAGAGGAAACCGGAATGACATCCAGAACAGAATTGACAAATATTATGGTTTCAAAAGTTCAATCTGGCAGGAGTAACAACTTGCTGGAATCATGTGCAGAAGTGTGAAGAAGCAAAGGGTGCGTGCTATTTGGTGGAACATCCAGTACACCAAATAGCAATGATCAATCCATAGAGAGTGGTTTGATGATGAAGCAGATTATACCTTATAAAAGATTTATCTTCACTATATCCTTGAAAGTTGCTTAAATTTGTGAAAGTAATTCATATACTCGTACAATCCGCAATCCAATGTGTGATTCTCATCCTGTGAAAACATCTCCTATTGACTATTGTCTTAAGTAAATTCAGTTTCAGCTCAACTAAATGTTGAGTCTCAAAAAGTTTCTTGTCCAGAATTATTGGGACCACAAACTATTAGCCTACCCAAGCAAGCAGGTGGATAACTAGATCTTCTACAGATGGAAATCATACAAGAAGCAAACCAAACTGATTCATACCTTCAAAGCGCAATGTTCACAAAAGTAGTGCTTGCATTTGGTGACCACTGGATCAACGAATGGCTGCCGGCAAATGAAGCAGGCAAAGGGCAGTGCCTCCTCATCATCCTCGTCCTCATCTGCTGCCTCATCATCACTCCCATCCCCACCACCCATGGCAATGCGCCGCTTGCGGGCCTTCTCCGCCTCCTCATATTCCTTCTCGAGCTGCCACCCGGACTTGTAATCCCCTCGGTCGTGCATGAACTTGCAGGAATCGCCGTAACCACAATACCCCGTCTCCTTGTAGTCCTTGCAGATGTCGGGCTGGTAGTCGAACCGCTGGGAGACGCGAATGTGCGCGGCCGCCCGGAGCGGGCCGTGCGAACCGCCGGCCTTCTCGCTCGACACAGTGTGCTCCCGCCGGAACCCAGCCTTGTAGTCCGTGTATCCGTGGATCCCCTTGTACACCTCCCCGGAGGCGGAGGCGGAGGCGGAGGCGGAGGCACCGGAGGGATTCTTCTTGAGGAACTCCTCGGCCTGCTTGAGCTGTCTCTCGCGGATGGCGCGCGGGTCGCGGTCGAACTCCGTCTCCGTCTCGAGCACGGCGGTTGCGCGGCTGTCCGTGGACTGGATCGTCCGGGACGACTCGTACTGGAACCGCCGCGGCTCGGAGGAGGCGTCGGCGGTGGAGAAAACGAGCTTGCCAGCGGTTGAGGACGGCGGCCCCTTCTTGGAGCGCGCAGCCGCGAGGGCGCTGCTGCCGCCGTCGTCGTCGTCGTCATCAGATCCCGCGGGCGCGGCGGGGCGCTTCCGCATGTTCTTGGGTGGTTTCCTCACGAAAGTGCACACCGGCGCCGACCCACCGCCGGCCCCCGGCTCTCCGCTGCCGCCGTCGGCCATCGATTTGGTAGGGTTTGGATCGAAGATGCGGGAGGGATTGGCCCCGTAGTCCTGTCCGTTCCTGATAAGTGCACCCGTCGCTCCAACGCGTGTTGGAAAAAGCAAAGCCGAGCCAGGTCGGTTTGGTAATCGTAGCCCGTTTCGATACGGGTACTCGTGGGCCGGGCCTAACCACCCTACATGTCAGACTCTCCACCTGGATACTTTGCTTGGATGCTTGGATCCACGTCCGACTAGTCAGCAGTCAGCAGCGCACCGACCACCCCAGTTCTGTTCTATTTTTTCCCCCTAGGGGTACAATTTCTTTTCAACCGAATCTCCATAATCGGAAACAGACGCGTAAGCTACAAGGACTTTGCACGTGGATTCAGTCTTTGTATCGGGATCCGGTAGGACACGGACTCATGAGCTCCGTGTAGAGGATGAATCATATCGGACGCGGACATATGAACATAGATCAAGACTTGATATCACTGGATAGACGATGACGTTACAATCTTTTTTAGACGTATATAATTCGATCCAGTAGTGCTACAGCCCAATTTCATTACTAAAACAGACCTTTAGTCATTGTAAGGGGCTACAAAGGCCCATCTCATCTGCATGTTTTAGTCCATTATAAGAAATATTTTCCTCTTTCATTCATTGTTCAATTTGAAAAAAATTTATTTTTAAAATTCTCTTATTGTTTCTATTTATTTTACTCTAATTAAATATTTCATTTATTTCTCATTTATTTTTTATTTATTTTTCTATAGTCCACAACCTGTTCTATAATGTATTATGAATTGTTTTCATAGCAATTTTAAGATGTTTCATTATGTGTTTTAGATTGTTTTTGCAATTATTCTTGTTCCATACATTGTGTATTTGCAACGTTCCCATAATACATGTGAAATGTTCATTGGATGATTCTGGTTGTTCATCTAGTATCTATATGATGCTCCATGATGTATTTTTGATGGTTCACTAAGCACCCATGAGATATTACAGTATTGCTATGGGATTTTTCCTCATTTTTTTCCACAATTATGTGGTTTCTTCTTTTTTTCTCTTTCCTTTATATTTTGTTTTCTTTTTTCTTTTGATTATTTTTTATTTTATTTCATAGCATATTCTCATGCATCCTTGGGTTTTTTTTATATTCACTTGAACTATTTTTTATATAATATAATGCAACTGTTCTCATAGTATTTACAAGGAGTTTTCTGAACTATCGTTATAGTATTTGTAGGATGCTTCTCGATGTATTAAGGATTGTTCTCATATTATTCTTGAAATATTGCATGATGTATTCTGAAATTTTCACAAAGTATTAATGTTAGATGCATGGTGTATTTATAGCGTTTCTATAGTACTATGTCACATGTGCATTATGGGTTGTTCAATCCATGGAACGTTCCGCGATGTGTTTTTGATTGTTGATATAGTATTCATGAGATATTCTATGGTGTATTTTAAGTTGTTCGCGTAGTATCCATGGAATGTTTTTTCCTTTTTTATTTTCTTCTATTACATAGTTTTTTATTTTTCTTTTTTCTTCTCTCTTTTCTTTATGTTTTGTTTTCTATTAATTTTGACTAATATTTTTCTTTTATTTCATATTATATGTTTATTGTATCCATGATTTTTTTATATTCATTTTCTACAATATAATACGTAGTAATTATAAGGTGCATTCCTGTTTATCATTTGAAAGGATCAAGATGCCCAAGAGGGGGGTGAATTGGGCTAATTCTAAATTTCTTTGCAATAAATAAACCCTACGGTTAGCCCAATTAACCCTTGTGCCTAGAAAGTGTTTCTAATGTTCTACCGCATAAAAAGTCTTGCAACCTAAGTTCCAATCCTACTCTAGCATGACAATTCTATGAATGTAAAGACAAAAATTAAATTACTCAAAGTAAATGTTCAAAGTAAAGAGAGAAGGAGGAACGTGGCGATGTTTTGCCAAGGTATCGGAGAGTCATCACTTCCCCTAGTCCTTGTTGGAGCACACGCGCAAGGGTGTAGCTCCCCCTTGATCTGCGCAATGATCAAGTGCTATTACGGGTTGATTCTTTGACACTCCGTCGCGGTAAATCACCCACAACCGCTCACAACTTGAGTTGGGTCATCCACAAGCTCCGCCGGATGATCACCAAGCTCCCAATCATCACCAAGCCATCTAGGTGATGGCGATCACCAAGAGTAACAAGCACGAACTCTTACTTGACCACGACAAGCCTAATGAGAAGGGTGGATGCATACTTTGCTACTCTTGCTTTCACTAATGAGGGCTCTCTTTGGGACTCTCAAATCTCAATCACCTCATTACGAACTTGCACTTCTTGGCACTCTCAAAGGTGTTTCTCAGCTATTGAAATGAGCAAAAGTACCCCCACACACGAATGGAGGAAGTATTTATAAACCCGGCTGAAAAAACGAACCGTTATGTGCCTCTGTGGGGTGACCGGACGCTCCGGTCATGTTGATCGGACGCTCCGGTCAGTTCACCCTAAACTCTAATGTTTAAGTTGTGACCGGACGTGTCCGATCATGATTTTCCCTCTCTGAACCTTACTGGAGTCGACTGGACGCTGGCACCCAGCGTCCGGTTGCTCACCTCTCAGCATCCGGTCGTGCCAGAAGATTTCACCTTGATCAAATGAACTGATCGAACTCTGAGCCAGCGTCCAGTCACTCCGAAACCAGCGTCCGGTCAATATTTGACCCTCCATTCACTTCTAACTCTCGATCATGCGTGAATGAAGTTTGCTCCAATGGATCTAAGGGCTTTTTAGGAGCTACCTAGTGCTAGATTTAACAAGTGTGCACCACACCTAACTCACTAGACTCACCTAGGTCAAGCTACCCGTCCATACCCCCCTTAATAGTATGGCTAAAGGAAAAACAAAGTCCTAAACTACTCTAAGTGTCTCTTCAACATCAAACAACACTTAGAACTAGTTCATCCTTAACCTTGTCGTCAATCCATTGAAAACCAAAACAATTTCCATCGTAGGGGCATGACCACCATGATTGACCAATCGATCTCTATTACTGTGACCTAACTTAATTGCCTCTGCAAAACACACGTTAGTCACAGTAATCATGTATTATCATTAATCACCGAAACCCAACTAGGGGCCTAGATGCTTTCAATCTCCCCCTTTTTGGTGATTAATGACAATACCACCTCGAGTATGTGAAAGAGATGAGGTTTTTAACATGCTTGGATCATATAAGCTTTTGACAATAAGAACAAGAGAGTTAGGCAAGCTTATATAACCCAATCCAATATGATGTACTCAATAGATATGAAATAAGCATGAGTACAAGTAATAAAGCTCATTTGCATCGGAGTAATACGCGGAAGCAAAAGCAAATGAGCATAGCACAAGTGATATGACATATAAATATTTCAAATTAGAGAGCACACATGTCACATATCACATAAATATCACGATCACATTAATATCATGATTACGATCACACTTATGTAGTTTGATGTATAATAGTAAACATGAATGCATAATGTATCACACATAAAACTTTAAATGTAATAGATAAGCTAATAGATAAACTAAGCTCCCCCTAGATATGTCGCTCCCCCTAAGACTAACATACTCGAACCCTCTCTCCCTTTGGCGTCAAACACCAAAACCTAAGGGTCGGTCGGTGGGCTGCAGTGGACGAGCCGGGCGCTGAGGTACGAGGAGCAAGCTAGAACTAGGTGCCATCATCATCTGACCCTGAGCTCTGAGCAGTCTGACCCTCTGTAGCTGGAAGCGATGCTGAAGCGGTCTGGGTCAGATCAGGGACTGGAGCGGCCATAGACTGTGCATGTACCACTGAAGTAGGCGGCTCTGATGATGCAACAGAAGAAGGGAGCATCTCTGTAGTCCTGATAATAGGTGCAACTGTAGAAGGACCTGGGACATGTAGATATGGCAGAGTAGGCTACCCTGTCAACTCACTAAATATCGCTCCAAGGCTCCTAGATACTAAAGTATCTGGCACTAGCAGCGAGGACATCTGAGCTGGTGTGAAGCCTGTCTGAAGAGGTGTGAACTGTGGGGCTAGCACCGGCGATGCAAACCACTGGGACACCTGCTCTGTAGGTGAAGCAAACTATGCTGATAGCTATCCCGGACTCTGAAGCCCACTGGGCTATAAAGCTAGAGTCATAGAAGTGGTGGCAGGCTGACCAATCTGGGGTGAAAGCTGTGGCGGTGGAGCCCCAATAGCTGTCACAACATGCTGCATAAACCCAAGTAGTTGCTGCTGCATGAGAAGCTGCTACTGATGCATGGCCTGCTGCTGCTGCTGAATCACCTGTTATTGTCGCTGGAACTCATCCTACCGAGTCTAGAACTGTGCAAATGTAGCAGTGGTCTCCTGAGCTTGGTGAGCCTGATCCTGCCTCATTCGCTCAAGTATGGCAAGTAGAGCGGGGTCTGTCTATGGTGCAGGTGGAGCTGAACTGGAGCTACCGGCCTCAGCATCATGTTGTCATGGAGGTATCTGAGGGATAGCCTAGTAGTCGTCATCTGAGCTGTCACTAGGGTCGCTCTCTACCATGCCCTCCTACTGAGCATCAAGCTCCTCCTCCTCTATAGCTGCAATGCCCCTAATGGTCTCATCCTACTGGGCTGCAGACTCTAGCACATCTGGACGACGGCGCGGCTGACTAGGTGGCCTCACTGCACTATGGTGGATCATCTGAGTCATGTTGTAGATAGGAAACTTTGTAATAGCACCACTGTACTCTGCTAGCATCTCAGGTGACCTCATAGTAACTGCCCTATGAATAAGAAAAGTGATCCAGTGGGCATAGGGCAACTGTCGATGACCTCTGAACCCCTCAGCAATAGTATCCTCCATCTCTGATAGAAGAAGATCCTAAATATCAAATATCGTCTGCTACATCAGAGAGTTGAGAAGCCATAACTGTATGCGAGTCAAGCCCTCATGATACCCCATCCTAGGAAGCAGTGTCCTCCTCATGATAGCCTTAAGCACTCGAGCAGTAGGAGTGAGATCACTAGGTGTCCTGCTCGACCCCTCGCCAAAAGGCTCTATGAAGCAATGACGAACCAAATTTGTAGGGGGCATCATACCGCCATGAGGACGTCTGGGAGGCGTTCTCTGACCATAGCAAACCTCATGTAGTCGGACGGGCTACTCCTAAAGCCTAACAATCTCCCTGACCCTAGAACTCATCAGCATGTAATCTCTGCCTCTAAATGCAAAGTGTATAAATCTGTGGTGCGGGTCAATCCAGAGAGTAGCATAGAACTCACAGACCCAAGATGGAACATATAAGCCTGTCCATCCGAGTAAGTCTGTCAGCCCTGGCAAGTAAGATAGGTAGGGGCGAATATGCTCTCCGGCTGCTGCTACAATGGACTCAATGTTGCACACCCTCTGAGATCTGAATACAGCTCACTGTTAAGATATGCATTATAAAAATCTTCCTGTAGTGGTGTGTAGAAGCCCTCTAAAGCTCTGTCATCCCTCCTCGGTGGGAACCACTGCTCAAACTCCACAAATCTAAGCTGCTGCACCTGCTTGGCCATGGCGGCCCTCAAATCTAGATGAGTCACTGGAGGCGGACCCTGTGGTCTAGGCGGTGGACAAGAACCCCTCTGTTGTGTCTCTAGCCTCAGTGTGACTAGAGCACAGGTACGACCAGAGCGGCGTAGCTGTGGCTGAGGTGCCTGCTCTATGTCCTCGGCCTGCTCTCCCTATTGAGTCTGCAATGCTGGCTGTGCTTGCTGCTGTGGCTCCCCCTGAGACTAACTCTCATCAATAGCGACACGCCATCCTCCAACCATGACAGTCCCAGCTGGACCACCATGACGGCGCTCAACCTGCTCAAGTGCAGCCCTCATTGCTGGTGAAAGCTGATCTGCAATAACAATACCACTCCTAGCACCTCCTCTCTTAGCACGACCTATGGCCTTTGTAACTGCGGCTGCTCTCGCTATATCTGCATCAGGGTACTTCCGCTTCTTTGTTGCCAGCTTCTTCGTCGCCTTGCCTTTTGTATCTGTAGGCTAGCGAGGCGGGGGCCTCAAATCCTCATCACCGGGTCCTCCTCCGACATTCTTGACATGAGTCATCTGATGGATCTGAAAAGAACAACTGCTGCTGACAAAGATCAACTACCAACTATCACTTTTGAGGCTTGGCCTCGATCTGTACTCACGAGCTTGGCCCCGAGTTGACTGACAGCTGCCACTGAGACCTTAGAAACACCGACTCGCTGCACATTAGAATAGATCGGATTTATAAATAATGACAACATATCTAGAGATGCGAAACCCTAAGGAGCAAGCAATAGATACGAAATTGGAAACAAGGGCTTGCTACCTGACGAACCGGCGATCCAAAAAGAAGAGGAACGACAATTGGGGAACCACCGGGAGGCACTGTTAAGCTAAGGTTCCAGTGAAGTGCTGCGATAGTCGAGGAGATGTAGGGCAGTGGATTAGGGCACGACGTGGAGCAATGTGGCACTGGTGCTTGGCTACGGTGAGGGTGGAGCTAGGGCACGAGCTTCATCGGCATTGGCAGGGCATGGCGGCGTTGACGCGGGGAGGCGCAGGCGGCGGCACGAGAGTGCTGCGGGCGGCGCTAAGCAGTGGCGTGGGTGTGAGCGGAGTAGCACGGCGACGGCGACGCGGGAGGTGGCGCTGGAGAAGATGGCGCGGCGGCACAGTTAGGGCACAGGAGCGCGCGTGGCGAATTGGGCACGGGAGCAGGGCGGCGATGTCAGCGCGGCTGAGATGAGGATTAGGTCAAACACAACGTTGTATGGTTATAAGGGGTCCCCCGACCATGATAGAAAAGGAAACGAGATAAGAGTTGGAATCCCGCATGATTTCTACTGACCGGACGCTCTGGTGGCAGCGACCGAACGCTGCCACCCAGTGTCCGGTCGATTCCAGAGAGGTCCAAAACCTCTGGAATCATGACCGGATGCGCCCGATCACAACTGACTAGACGCAGCCAGAGTCCGGTCGGTCCTGACTTCGTCTTCTTCGCTTTGACCAGACGTAGGAACACCTTCTGTCTGGACACTGAAACGCAGAGTTCGGTCACTCCATTGAAGTAGGTTCACCACCTGTGAATTGACTGGACGCTGGACATCAGAGTTCGGTGCAGCGTCCGATCACTCTTTTTCCAGCAAATCTTCAAAGTCCTTCGTGTTGCCTATTCCCAATCAAGTCTCAACTATAATAAGATCCAAATAAACACCAATTGGGACTGATGTGAGTGACCTCTCTCAAACCCTCAATTTTTTCAAAATATTTTGCCTTAGACTATAATTCTTTTTAAGAAAATAGACAATAAGAGGGCATTTGAAGATAAACGACAAAACAACATTCATGCATATGCAATGTAATACTTGAAAGTAAATCTAGTTGCTTGTCAAGTTTGATCCAAGGTTAAGCTTCTTCACTTGCTTTACGGCGGTTATCTTAACCATGTTAGACAAGCCCTATATGCATTACCAAACATTAAACATGTTGTATATTACAATGCAATGCAAAGGACAACACAAGCTCATTTTCCAGTGAAGTTGCTAAAATCTAGAACATTGAGCTCATTCCGCAATCTACAAAATGTTGCCTCATCTAGCGGTTTAGTGAAGATATCTGCCAATTGATCCTCGGTCCTCACACCTTCTAGTGAAATATCATTCTTAGCAACATGATCTCTAAGAAAGTGATGGCGGATATCTATGTGCTTGGTGCGAGAGTGTTGAACCAGATTATTTACAAGTTTTACCGTACTTTCATTGTCGCACAAAAGAGGTACTTTTTTTAGAACTATACCATAGTCTAGCAAAGTTTGTTTTATATAAAGTATTTGTGCACAACAAGTATCCGCGGCAATGTATTCCGCTTCGGTGGTGGACAAAGCCACACTATTTTGTTTCCTGGAGGACCAAGACATAAGTGATCTACCAAGCAAATGGCACCCTCCGGATGTGCTTTTTCTATCAACTTTGCAACCGGCATAATCCGAATCAGAATAGCCAATTAATGAAATCTAGCTCCTTTGGGATACCAAAGGCCAATGCTTGGTGTGTGCTTAAGATACCTAAGGATTCTTTTAATGGCAATCAAATGAGTTTCCTTAGGATTAGCTTAAAATCTAGCACACATGCACACACTAAACATGATGTTAGGCCTAGATGTGGTTAAATATAACAAGCTACCAATCATAGAGCGGTAGAGAGTTTTATCAACCGTGTTACCTCCCTCATCTAGATCGAGATGTCCATTAGTTGGCATTGGTGTCTTGATTGGTTTATATTCATCCATCTTGAATCTCTTGAGAAGATCATTTGTATATTTCTCTTGAGAGATGAAAATCCCTTCTCTTATTTGCTTGACTTGAAAACCAAGAAAGAATGTAATCTCTTCAATCATTGACATCTCGAACTCCTTCGACATCAATGCACCAAACTCTTTGCAAGAATCTTCATTTGATGATCCAAAAATGATATCATCAACATACACTTGACAAATAAAGATTTTCCCATCAAGCTTCTTGGTGAATAGTGTGGTGTCGACCTTTTCAATGGTGAAGCCCTTCTCAATGAGGAAGTCCCGAAGGCGCTCATACCAAGCTCTTGGTGCTTGCTTAAGCACATATAATGCCTTGGACAACCTATAAACATGATTATGATATCTAGGGTCTTCAAACCTGGGAGGCTGATCAACATAGACTAGTTCATTAATAAAGCCATTTAAAAATGCACTTTTCACATCCATTTGATATAGTTTCATTTCATAATGTGATGCATATGCAAATAGGATATGGATGGCTTCTAGTCTTGCAACCAGTGCAAAGGTCTCTCCAAAATCCAAACCTTCAACTTGAGAAAACCCCTTTGCAACTAGTCTTGCCATGTTCCTCACAACAACACCTTGATCATCTTGCTTGTTGCGGAACATCCACTTTGTTCCAATGACTCTTGCACCTTTTGGTCGGTCTTCAAGAGTCCAAACTTCATTGCAGGTGAAGTTGTTCAACTCTTCATGCATGGCATGTATCCAATCCGGATCTTGAAGAGCTTCTTCTACCTTGGTAGGCTCAAAACAAGAGACAAACGAGTGATGTGCAATAAATGAAGTAAGTTTTTATGAGTGGGTCATTACACCCTTTGATGGACTCCCTATGATGAGATCTTATGGATGATCTTGTAGTAGAGGTGTATTTCTTCTATTGACCACTTGAGGAGGAGGTTGTGGAGCATCAACATCTTATGCTTGTACCACCATTTGCTCATGGGAGACATGAGTATCTTCATTTTCTACTCTCCCATCTTTATCACCATCTTATGGCACACTTGATGAAGAAGGTGGATCAATCACTTGTACATCATCTTCATCATCTTTAGGCTTGATGTCTTCAACTAGAATGTTCTTCGTAGCCTCCCTCAATGGTTCATCACCTACATCATCAAGATTCTCATGTGCTCCTTAGGAGCCGTTAGATTCATCAAATTCCACATCATATGTTTTTTTTCAACCAAGCCGGTGGCATGATTAAATACTCTATATGCTTTGGACTTTGATGAGTAACCAACAAGAAAACCAATATCACAATGTCTTTGGAACTTCCCTAGGTGTTGCTACTTCTTGTAGATGTAGCATTTGCAATCAAACACCCTAAAGAAGGAGACGTCCGGCTTCTTCCCATTGAGCAACTCATAAGGTGTCTTGCCAAGGAACTTTTGAAGGAATAGGCGGTTGGATGCATAGCAAGTGGTGTTGATAGCTTCCGTCCATAGAGCTTCGGAGGTGTTGTACTCATCTAGCATTGTTCTTACAAGAGTGGTCAATGTTCGGTTCTTTCTCTCAACTACACCATTTTATTGAAGAGTATATATTGCGGAGACCTCATGCTTGATCCCAACTTCATCACAATAGGCTTTAATGTTTGTGTTGTCAAATTCCTTCCCATTGTCACTTCTAATCTTCTTAAGCTTCACTTCAAATTCATTTTACGCTCTCTTGGCAAACTTCTTGAAGCATGATGCAACTTCGGATTTATCATAAAGGAAGAATACCCATGTATACCTTGAATAGTTATCAACAGTCACAAGACAATAAAGATTTTCTCCCAAACTCTTGTATATTGTTGGTCCAAATAAGTCCATGTGAAGGAGTTCTAGCACTCTTGTGGTTGACATGAAATCTTTTGTTGGATGAGTACTTGCAACTTGCTTGCTGGCTTGACATGCACTACAAAGCTTGTCCTTCTCAAACTTCACATCCTTCAACCCTCTCACCAAATCATTCTTCATTAGCTTCTTGAGTGAGCTCATCCCAACATGAGCAAGTCTTCTATGCCATGGCCACCCAAGTGTCGTTTTGATGAATAGGCAAGTCTTCAAGTTAGCATCTTTGGAGGTGAAATCCACTAGATATAGGTTGTTGTATCTAAATCCTTTGAATATCACTTGATCATCATCCTTTTTAGATACAACAACTTCCTTCTCGGTAAATAAGTATTGGAAGCCAAGATCACACAATTGTCCAACGGATAGCAAGTTGAAGCTCAATGAAGCAACATATAGCACATTTGAGATTGAATGATCATTTGATATTGCCACTTTGCCCAATCCTTTGACTTTGCCCTTTGAGTTATCTCCAAATGTGATTCTTTCTTGACCATCTACTTCTTCATCTAGTGAGGTAAACATACGAGGATCACCGGTCATATGTTTTGTGCAACCACTATCAACAACCCAATAACTTCCACCGGTCTTATAGTTCACTTACACACAAGAGATCAAGCTTTAGGAACCCAAACTTGTTGAGGGCCCTTCACCTTCTCAACAAGTGACTTTGCTACCCAAATTTTCTTAGGCCTATTCTTGTTGGGAGGTCCTAAGAACATGACTTTCATCTTCCCACTAGAATCCTTTCTAAGCATGTAATGAGCATTGAAGGCAAAAGGTCTAGTGTGCTTAGGCAAGGGTTGTGGTGGTGGAGTTTGGCACTATGGGCAAAGTGGCCTTCTTGTCCACACTCAAAGCATCTATTTGGCTTTGGCTTTGACTTATGTTGTTGTTGAGCTTGAGCCTTCTTCTCTTGGTTTGCCAAGTACCCAATGCCACTTCTATCCATCTTCATGATGGTGTTCATTAGTAGCTCACTTTGAAAATGCTTGCCTCTAGTGAACTTGCTCAATTCAATCTTGAGGTGCTCTTTCTCCAACTTGAGCTTCTTGTTCTCTTCCTTGAGTGCATCATTGTTTTTCTCTTCCTTGAGCTTCTTGTTTTCTTCTTTTAGCTTCTCATTCTCAAGAATCAAATCACCATCATGATCAAGAGTTTCTAGCGCAATAGTATTATGGCTTTTGATCTCTTTAAGATCTATCTTGAGCTTTTTATTGTCATTCTTGAGCTTAACAAACTCATCAGAATCATCGGCCTCAACCACTTGCTTGCCCTTGCTACTAGAACTTTGCTCAATGCTCTCAATAATCTAATCATCACATGATGTAGCTATATCAATCTTAACAACATTGTTAGTAGCATCATGTGGCTCATTGGATAGAAATTCTTGTGCAATGACAAGATTATCATGATTAATCTTAAGAGTTTTATATTCTTTTTTTAGCTTGTTGTGACTAGTGATGAGCTCATTGTGTATCCTCTCAAGTTTATCATGTTTTTCTTTAAGCTCTTTCTTAGAAGATTTGAGCTCCTTGAGTTTGGATGATATAGCATCATTTGCTTCTCTAAGCTCAACATTAGCCTTTTCCGCTACATCACATTTAGCTAAAAGAGAATCATTCTTAGCTTCTAGCTTGTCATTCTTAGCTTTACTCTTTCTAATAATCTTAGTGTATTGATTTAGCAATTTAACAAGATCATCATAAGAAGGTGATTCATATTCATCATCATCACTATTGCTATCATCATTGCTAGCATGTTCATCACCACTACTATCATCATTTGATACCTTGCGATCACCCTTGGCCATAAGGCATAGGTGTGTAGGGGATGATAGTGGTGGTGGCGGTGAAGATGATGAAGAGTCAATAACAATGGCGGCCACCTTCTCGTTGTCACTATCATCATCGGATGAGCCACTAGATGAATCAATGTCCGTGAGCCAATCACCGATGATGTATGCCTTTCCACTTTTCTTCTTCTTATGGAAGTCCTTCTTGCCATCTCTCTTCTTGTATGGCTTGTTTTTCTTCTTCTCATCTTCTTCTTACTTGAGTCATCTTTCTTGCCCTTGTACTTATTCTTGAACTTGTCTTTCTTGGGCTTGGTGCATTGGTGTGCTAAATGACCAAGTTCTCCACAATTGTAGCAATCCATCTCGAAGATTGGCTTCCTTCTAGAGCTTGTGAAGAACTTTTTCTTTTTGCCATCGAACTTGATGCCACTCTTGTTGAGCTTCTTTAGCATCCTGGTGGTTCTTTTCACCATGAGAGCAAGACTTGCATCATCAACTTCATCATCACTTGAGCTCTTATACTCAAGCCTTGCTTTGCCCTTCTCTTGACTAGCTTTGAATGCTAAGTCCTTGTTTTTCTTCTTGGTAGAGGATGAGCCATCTTGTGCTATGATGTGCATGTACATCTCATGAGCATTTATCTTTCCCAAGATTTGTGTCGGTGTAGCAGTGGAAAGATCACCTTAATGAAGCACGGTCACAATATGCCCATATTTGTCAATGAGGAGGACTCTCAAAATCTTTCTTACAACATCAGATGGTTTCATTTGAGTGAGTCCAAGCCCATTGACTTCCTCTACAAGAACATTCAAACATGAGTACATCTCATTAGCACATTCTTTAGGAAGCATCTTAAAAGAGTTAAGCTTTTTCATGACAAGATGATAGCGTTCCTCACGCTTACTCTTTATTCCCTCATGGAGCGCACAAACGTCCGACCATAGTGCATGGGTGTCTTTGTGGTTTCTCACCTGGTTGAACACATCTTTGTAAAGGCCTCTAAAGATGATGTTTTGAGTCTTTGCATTCCATTTTTCATAATTCACCTCATCGCCTTGTAGGTGTGTAGCATCCCAAGGTTTTGGGAAGCCTTGTAAGGCGGCTCTAAGTATTCCAACATCTAGAGCTTCTAGATACGCCTCCATGCAGATTTTCCAATAAGGAAAATTATCCCCCTCAAAGATAGGAGGAGGTCCATCCCGTGAGACATCTTTCTCTAGGTGGTTAAGCCTAAATACGTGAGCACGTGGCTCTGATACCAATTGAAAGGATCAAGATGCCCAAGAGGGGGGGTGAATTGGGCTAATTCTAATTTTTTTGCAATAAATAAACCCTACGGTTAGCCCAATTAACCCTTGTGCCTAGAAAGTGTTTCTAATGTTCTACCGCACAAAAAGTCTTGCAACCTAAGTTTCAATCCTACTCTAGCATGGAAATTCTATGAATGTAAAGACAAGAATTGAATTACTCAAAGTAAATGCTCAAAGTACAGAGAGAAAGAGGAACATGGCGATGTTTTGCCGAGGTATCGGAGAGTCATCACTCCCCACTAGTCCTCGTTGGAGCACCTGCACAAGGGTGTAGCTCCCCCTTGATCCACGCAAGGATCAAGTGCTCTCTACGGGTTGATTCTTTGACACTCCGTCGTAGTGAATCACCCACAATCGCTCATAACTTGAGTTGGGTTAACCACAAGCTCCGTCGGATGATCACCAAGCTCCCAATCACCACCAAGCCATCTAGGTGATGGCGATCACTAAGAGTAACAAGCATGAACTCTCACTTGACCACGACAAGCCTAATAAGAAGGGTGGATGCACACTTTGCTACTCCTGCTTTCACTAATGAGGGCTCTCTTTGGGATTCTCAAATCTCAATCACCTCACTAGGACCTTGCACTTCTTGGCACTCTCAAAGGTGTTTCTCAGCTGTTGGAATGAGCAAAAGTACCCTCACACACGAATGGAGGAAGTATTTATAAACCCAGCTGAAAAACGAACCGTTATGTGCCTCTGCGGGTTGACCGGACGCTCCAGTCAGTTCACCCTAAACTCCAGTGTTTAAGTTGTGACCGGACGCGTCTGGTCACGATTTTCCCTCTCTGGAACCTTACTGGAGTAGACCGGACGCTAGCACCCAGCGTTCGGTTGCTCACCTCTCAGCGTCCGGTCACGCCAGACGATTTCACCTTGATCAAATGAATTGACCGGACTCTGAGCCAGTGTCCAGTCACTTCAGAACTAGCGTCCGGTCAACATTTGACCCTCCATTCACTTCCAACTCTCGATCATGCGTGGATGAAGTTTGCTCCAATTGATCTAAGGGCTTTTTAGGAGCTACCTAGTGCTAGATTTAACAAGTGTGCACCACACCTAACTCATTAGACTCATCTAGGTCAAGCTACCCATCCATACCCCCCTTAATAGTACGACCAAAGGAAAAATAAAGTCATAAACTACTCTAAGTGTCTCTTCAACACCAAACGACACTTAGAACTAGCCCATCCTTAACCTTGTCGTCCATCCATTGAAAACCGAAACGATTTTCATCGTAGGGGCATGACCACCATAATTGCCCAATCGATCTCTATTACCGTGACCTAACTTAATTGCCTCTGTAAAACACGCGTTAGTCACAGTAATCATGTATTGTCATTAATCATCGAAACCCAACTAGGGGCCTAGATGCTTTCATCGTTATACTAGTATTCATGTGATGTTACATGATGTATTACAGGTTGTTTCTCTAGTATTCTTAAGGTTTCCCCCTCCCCCAAATTATTCAAGTTCCATATATTGTGTGTTTTACTGTTTTGTAATGTTTCTATAGTACCTAGGAGATGTTCCATGGTATATTTTCTGTTGCTCACGTAGTATCCATGGGATGTTCCATGATATATTTTTTATTGTTCATATAGTAATAATGAGATGTTATGCGGTGCAATTAGGTTGTTCATTGGTATCCATGGTGTATTCATTTTTTCTACTATTATACATGAATATTATGAATAAAATTCATCTGAAACTAGATTTTCTTATTTTCCTCTGTCTAAAAACATGTCTTTTGTATTTTTGTATATATCTCATAGCATTTTTGTATCTATAATATTTCGGTAATATCTACTTGAACTATTTTTCTATAATTTAATAAGGTTATTCTCACAATATTTATGAGGTGTAATTTAAATTATCTCTATATTATTTTTATATTATTGATGAGATATTACATGGTGTATTCTAAACTATTCATATAATATTTTTAACATTTTCATAATGTATTATGGATTTTCCAAAGTAACCATGTTATATACAAGGTGTATTTGCAATGTTTGTCATAGTGTTCAAACGATACATATAAGATGTTACATGATGTACTAGCAAGCATGTCCGTGTACAATTTCTTGCGCGACAATTTGATAGTGGCAATGAATAAATACAAAATTCAACTTAAAACAATGCAAATTTATAAGTTTGCGTGACAACCTTTTCTAACAGCGTCGTCATATATAGAACCAAAATATGTAACCTCAATGCAACACACCAACAATTTTGTCAGTTCAAATAACATCCAAAATCCATGTAGAGCTAAATCTATATTTTATGCCTAATATTGGAAAGGGAAAATTTCTCTTACGTGTTTTTTTGTGCGTCAGCCATCTCACTGCACCGCACTCCTCTTTGCATCTCACTATAAATATTAATATTTTCAAAGTTAATAATGTTTAACTTCTCAAAAAAAGAGAACATTTATTTTCTGATAGAGGAAGTATTTGTTTAGGTGTCTCAACAAGTTCTCCCGATAATATAGGGTGTGTTTGGTTACATGGGCTAGCCTAGCCTGACTTAAGGCTAGTCTAAGTTTGGCTCCAGCAACACAATCTGTCGTTGTTTGGTTCGCTGGTATAGAGCAATTCCAACAGCTAGGCTATTCTTATTTTGGAGGTTGTTTTAGAATTTGTATAGCAAAAAGTAGACTCCAAAAGATGTGTTATTTGGTTTTGTAAAATAGGAAGCTGGCTATCCCTTAATTTTAGGTGACCATATAAAAGCCAACAATGGACGCTAGCTATCTGAAGATGAGAAATACAAGACTGTTGCACAAACCTCTTCTTGTCTTGAAGAGTTTTCTATTTTACAGCTAAACTATGAAATTTGTCTAGTAATTTTAGGCAAACAGTTGGAGTTGCTCTAAGCTAAGCCTGCAAAGCAAATCTGTTGTTTGGTTGCCTGGCTAGTAAGAGCGAGAGGATGGCGGTGAGCCTCCGCTTCTCCTATGAGTGGCCTCCCTCCCACCTCTCTCCTCTCCTCTTTCTCGTCCTGGGCGAGCGCGAGCCTCCTCTTCTTCTCCCTAGCAGATGGCAGCGGCATGGGCTCGTCGCCCATGAAAGGATCAAGATGTCCAAGATAGAGGTGAATTGGGTTAATCTAAAATTTCTCGCAACAATTAAGTTCTACCGCTTAGCCCATTTCACCCCTTATGCCTAATAGTGTTCTCTATTTGTTCTACCGCACAAAAGTTTTACACCCTAAATTCCAATCCTATTCTAGCATGGTAATTCTAAGAATACAAAGACACGAAGTAAATGCTAGAATATAAATGCTCAAAGTAAAGGGAGGGAAAAGAACACGATGATATTTTTCTAAGGTATCGAAGAGTCGCCACTCCCCACTAGTCCTCGTTGGAGCACCCGCACAAGGGTGTAGCTCCCCCTCGATCCGTGCAAGAACCAAGTGCTCTCTATGGGCTGATTCTTTGTCTCTCCGACACGGTGAATCGCCCATAACCGCTCAGAAGACGAGTTGGGCCATCCACAATCACCACCGGATGATTGCTAAGCTTCCAATCACCACCGAGCCGTTTAGGTGATGGCGATCACCAAAAGTAACAAGCACAAACTCTCACTTGACTATGAAAGCCTAATGAGAAAGGTGGATGCACATTTGCTACTACCTATTGACTAATGAGGTCCTTAATCTTGGATTAACAAATCTCAATCACCCTATTAGGCTCTTGCACTTCCTTGAACTCCAAATGGTTGCCTCAACTGATCAAATGAACAAGAGAGCTAGAATGGACGAGTTAGGGAAGTATAAGTACTCCCACACAAGCCACTAGTAGTTGGTGTCAAAAACACCTTTCTGCTGTGCTCCGGACGGGACCCAAAGGGATGGTCTGAACCAACACAACTCAGTCCGACCCTCACAAAATGAACAGTGTTGCCAGTGTGTCAGAAGTGACCGCTGGACCGAGTCCAAGTTCATTTCTCCTCTCTGGAACCTTTCTGTACTAGTCCGGACCGAGCTCACCATTGGTTTGGACAGGTACTATTCACCGAGTCTAGACGCGCCTGACACAGACCCTAGGCAACCGGACCCAGGTGACATAGTCCAGACGCCCCATTTCCCTCAGTCCGGACCAAGCGCGCGCGCCTGAGAAGCTTTTAGGAAGTGCCACGTGTCCTCTGGACCCTCTACCATGGTCCAGACCATGCTCTAAACCTCAGTCCGGAGCAACAACCCCCCAAATTCACTTCCAATTCAAACACTTTATGAAAGGGTGAAAGGTCCTTGTTTGGTTTTGGTAATTGAGTGACAACTTAGGTGGACTAATTGTGTTTATATGAGATACACAGGTGATTAGTCCACAGGTACATGTGTGTGAGCAACATATGCCATGAAGGTGAAAATGGCTTGGAGATGTTGCAAAGCTCACACATGTGATGATGAAGGAGCTTAAATACACATGAGACATGACATTGAGTCATGTGATCAAGGTGGAGAAGATCAAGACAAGACTTGGCTTGATGGACCGGTTGCAAGCGTGAAGGGCAAGTCAAAGGCTTTGGAGTGATGGACCGCGTGGCGGTGAAGCTTGAGCAAGACTTGGCGCCGATGGACGATGGCAACAGTGAAGAGCAAGTGGAGTCAAGATCGATGAACCAATATGATCATGTGATGATATGAAGTGGATCATATCATTGTTGATCGTGTTGGTGCATGTGTTGCATCAACATTGGAGGAGATGGAATGGAATGCGCAAGGCAAAGGTATAACCTAGGGCATTTCATTTCACCGGTCATAGGTGTGTAGAGATGTTTATGACCGGGTTTAGGATAGATGGCCGTACTATCAAGAGGGGCAAACTTGTTTGCATATCGGTCATCTAGTGCCACTCGAGTGATCTAACTTTGCATTGTCGCTAGGATCGAGTGGCGTGGCAAGTTGAGTGGCTAACATCCTTTGGAAAATGATTGTGAAAATGCTAACACACATACACATGGTGGTGTACACTTGGTGGTGTTGGCACATTTACAAAGGAGGTGGTGTTTGCAGGGTTGAGATGGGTTTGGGTCCCTCTCTCTCTCCCGCCGAGCTTGTGAGGCGGGATTCGGCGCTTTCGGGAAAATAGAATGCCTATTTTCTATTGCGCCGGATGCAAATTCTTGTGGTTAGCACACTTGAGCAAGGGTGAAGAGAATGGAGAAGATGCTAGCGTCGGTCTACTGACCGAACGCTGGATCTGAATGCACCGGACGCTGGCAGGCTGCGTCCGGTCGCGCTGACGTGGAGTGTTGCAGTAGCTGGAGAGTGACCGGACGCTGGCTGCGTCTGATCGCGTTCGACCGGACGCGTCCGGTCATGCTCGGGAGCTTACTGGAAACGACCGGACGCTGGGGGTTCAGCGTCCGGTCAGTTGAGTGCTGCTGCGTCCGGTCAGGTCAAGTGACCGTTGGAACCGGGACACGTGGTCGTCTGTGGGCGACCGGACGCTGAGGTCCAGCGTCCGGTCAACACGACCGGAGCGTCCGGTCGGCCCGACCGTTGCCCAGTGAAGGGGTAACGGCTAGTTTAGCCCTTGGGGCTATAAATAGAAGTGGCCCTCGGCCATGGCTGGTGCTGAGCACCTTGGGGGACTTTGTGTCCATGCTTGAGAGTGCTTGGGAGCCCTCCATCACACACATACTTGATAGCGATCATCCGATTGTGTGAGAGAGCGATTCTAGTGCGATTGCATCGTGAGGTTGCATCGAGTGGCACTAGGTGATCGAGTTGCGAGCCAGTGGTGCTTGTTACTCTTGGAGGTTGCCACCTCCTAGACGGCTTGGTGGTGGTCTCCGTCGAAGCGCGCAAGAAGCTTGTGCGGCGCTCCGGAGAAGTGCTTGTGAGGGGTATTGTGCTCGCCCCGCGGGAGCCGCGAAGAGCAACTCTAGTAAAGCGTGTCATTGAGCTACCCTCACTCAAGGGGTTGGTTGTGCGGCACCCTATTGAGGGTTTGGCGAGTGATGCCAATCAGCGCATGAACCACCAAGTGAGCGGTCGACACAACGGGGACTAGCGTGTTGGCAAACACGTGAACCTCGGGAGAAAAATCATCGTGTCAACCTTGTTCTTCCCGTTGGTTTGCATCCCCATTACACAAGCTTGCATTTACTTTCATATATATTAAGCTTGTGTAGTTGCTCTTGTAATTAGATAGCTTGTGTAGCTTGCTAATTACCTTCATGCTTGTGTAGCATAGAAGTAGCTCCCTTGCGTGGCTAATTTGGTTTGTGTAACCTTGTTAGTCACATTACTTAGTTTGTGTAGCTAAGTAATTGCGCTCTCTAATTTGGCTTTTATCGCCTTGTTATTGAGCTTTGCTAGTGAGCTTAGTTAGCTTTGTGCTTTTGCTTACTAGCAAGTATAGGAGCTCCCTTGTTGCTTAAAGTACTAGTAGCATAGGTTTGTGTGACCTTGCTCCTAGAATTATTTAGAAGAGCTCTAGCTAGCCCGGCACCTTTGTTGCATAATTGTTATCTTTGCAAGGTGTTAGTGAACATATATAGTGGGGTATAGTCTTGGCTAGACCGATAGTTTTAAATTCCGCATTTGTATCGGTTAGCCGACGCGATTAAGTTTTAGAAAAGACTATTCACCCCCCCTCTAGTCCGCCATCTCGACCCTTCAAAGGGGTTTGTTCCACTTGATCTTTAGGCAATCCCTGAGCTACCTAGTGCTAAGTTTGACAAGTGTTCACCACACCTAACATATTAAGCTCACCTAGGTCAAGCTATTAGTTCATACCCCCCTTAATAGTATGGCCAAAGAAAAAACAAAGTCCTAAACTACTCTAAGTGTCTCTCCAACGCCTATCGATACTTCGAACTAGTTCATCCTTAACCGTCTATCCTTTGATAGAGGCATGAAAACCATTGATTGCCCAAACAATTATCATTATCGTAATCTAACTTAAATTGACTCTACAAAACACACGTTAATCATAATAATCTTATAGGGGCCTAGATGCTTTCAGCCCCGCGTGGCAGAATAGCTCCTCCACGAGATCCGGGCGGCGGCACCTCCCTCCACGAGATCAGGGCAACGACGGCAAACCAGCGAGATCCACGTGTGGCGGGCGTGGAGATACACGCACGGCCAGGCATGGCTGCTCGCGCGGGCCAGTGGTGCGGCCGAGGCAGCGCGGTGGCCAGAGCGTGGTGGCCGGAGCTGAGGGAGATGGCCGGCAAACCCTCCTCTTTTTCGCGCATGGTAGCCGGAGCTGAGGGAGATGACCGGCAGACCCTCCCCTTCCTTGAGTGTTGTGGCCGGAGCAGACGGAGATGGCCGGCGGACACACCCATATTGCACCATCTTAGCGGTCGTGTCATCCCAACTTCGGTTACTCCATTAGAGATATATACATAGCAATGGCACATTGCAGACTGGTTACAAATCCTCTTACCTAATAATTTTCTATAAGGCAAAGGAAAACCAATTTCCACTAAACAGTAATTGTAAACACACGTTTATTAGAAATTATCAGAGGGAAAATGTCTACTACAGCTGTTGGAACAAATGTTTCCTACAAGACAACAAAAGAATCAATGGGACGAGTTCTTGGAAGTTGCTACATGAGCGATAAATCTGAATGAAACCCCAGCACCCGGCTTGCAGGATGATAATAGCTTGAAGCAGGGTAAATCTGGGAGAACCCCACCACCCGGCTTGCAGGATAATAATAGCCTGAAGCAGGGTACAACTGAAATTGGCTGCCACACGGCTCATCCGGTTTTGTCATGGTGAAATTGGACCACGATGCATGTGATATTGTCAGCGCTGCCACGAGAGTAAGCAATCTCTGTCAATTTCCGAGCTGCAGACTCTGGCGCCTCCTCTGATTTCCCAAGGGAAACAGCTTCCTTTTTTCATAAAAGCATCAACAACATTGTTATTAATTAAGTGAAGACACCAGTATGAGCAGAGCTGCCCATTTTGTGAGCAATAAGAATGTAACCCCAAAGCAAACAGTAAAAACAGTGAGGTGATGCTTGATTGCTTTCATACAATTAAATTTACGTAAAAAGAAAAGTAACTGCCTGCTTTGAAGAATGACTGAATTGTGGAAGAGTTATTACCTCATTTTCCACAACATCCCAAAGCCCGTCACTAGCAAGAACCAGGCATTCCAGCTCACCATTGACCTGTTCTTCCTGCAGTTTATTAGAAAAATAATAATTACCAAAGTCCTATGTCTGTGAATGAAGTTCTACAGATCAACCAATAAATAAATATACATAGTTGCAGCAGCTATCAACTGATGCACCCAGCTATCAACTGATGCACCAGCAATAGTAACAATCACATATTAACGGTACAGCTTCTCTTGCTTCCAATTGCATATCAATGGCAGTTAATAAATAAACTGTTAAATGGCATTCAGGACTATGGTTTAGTTGTACACATAATGAATAACATATATTTTTGTTTTTTTTGGGCAATTCTAATGTAACAAAACTGGTAAAAAACTGGCTTCCCCTAAATTAAGTTGTTAACAACAAAAGATACTTGGAATTTTTGCAAAATCAATTACAGTTTCTCACCTGAATTTCAGGTTCTGCCACTACATATGGCTTCAGTAAACGATTGCCAAATGCACGGGACATTGCCAATACACCACCTACCCTCCAAGTACCTGGGAAAATGCCACATCAAGAAGATGATATGTTTATCATTCAAAGAAAAAAATGATGACTTGAAAAATAAGGCTACTCCACTACGATACCAAGCAATACTCGAATGGGTGTATGGAAACCTAACATGTTCAAGCTCCCAGGAAGACAGATGGCTATAGATGAATAGCAGAAGCCTTTTGCAATGTGCCTTGTCAACTTCAGCTAATGCAAGCAAATTAGCCCAATGTATAAAAGAACGAAGAGCACATGCTTACCAGCCCAAATGACAATACCACCAGCATTTTCAATTCTCTTTCGCTCATCAATCCTGTTAGGTTTGTGATCTTCTGAAAGTGCCATAGCTAGAAAAAACAAATAGATGAACTGTCAGGCATTTCTCACAGGGTTGCACAGAATCAAAGTGACATAAATTCAATGAGAAACCCTATGAACCAAACTGTCATGGATGATTCTGTATTAACTATAACAAAGGTTAACTGGATATTATATTGATATGAGGAACAGAGTGATGCCAAGATTTTGCTTCGTGATTTAGATTCAATAGACCAGACCATACATCAACTGACAAATGTGACATGAAAATGAAATACAAATATGCTACTTAAAATACCTACTTCCAGTATGCAATACCTTTGCCAGCTTTTGAAATAACAGCACGAGAATCACCAACATTTGCAACATACAGATGGTCACCCACCAAAACTGCAGTTGATGCTGTTGAACCATCATCCCTGAAAGCGCTTGCTTCCGATTCCAAGAAATCTGTATCTGTTTTCTGATATGTTTCGCCTGTTTTTTTTTTTCATAAATTTCAAGTTTAGCAGATAAACATGTTGCGGCACCAACAAGAATGGCAACAGGAAGTCTACAGTAAAGCTGAAGAGAAAAATTACTTATAGCAAGCTTTGTATCCGTCAAGAAATCAGGGTGCTTGAGAAGGTTCTCAAACAAGTGCTCCCTCAAATACTCAGCAGCACGTGATCCACCATGACCTAATCATCAAGATTTTGAAAAGAAAAACATGGTAGCAAAAAATAAACACAAAAACAAAGGCCAAGATTGGAGTCCATACCATCAAAAACACCAAACAGGCTAACAGCTTGTCCATCGATTTCAGTTAGTTTTACATCATAGAAATCCTCCATTGTGGCTCTCTTCCCTCTAAAACTTGAGTATCCACAACTCAGTTTACCATCTTCTCTGTCACAATTTTAGCATTGTGTTAATCAGGGCATCATGCCAAACACTCAAGAGTCTCAGAGTGCGTCTACAGCAGAAAAGGATAAACAAAGGTATTCTTGTACAGCAATAAATAATTTCAATGTTCGAAGCTATAAACAGTGTTTACGAGCTATTCAATTAATCGCGATAAGTCGGCCTAATCAATCCCTTCAGGTTGACCAGGGACACTGAGGCGACTAGCTTGACTAGAAACATAGTCGTCGCCTAATCGTGGTTAGTCATCCGACTCAGGCCGTTCTTTCATGGGCTAGATCAACTGGCCTTAGAGGTCGGCTATTGGGCTGCAAATGTAGCCTGCTAGGGCTAGCATATGTGTGCCCAGGACTTCACCAAAAGGTAGAGAACGGAGGCGCCGGAGTTCCTCTTCTCCCGCACCGCCACAACTACTCCCACTGCGTGATTCCTCTCTTCCTAGGCCGTGCTCGTTTCCTCCTCTCCCGCACATGATTCGTCCGCTACTGAATAGGTCAAGCCGCCGACAAGTCCATCCCTCGTTCTGCAGGCGCCAGCGCTGCCCCCCTGCGCCTGCCAGTTCAAGCTGCCGCCCCTCTTCATGAAGCTGCTCCAGGAAGATGAGCTCCTCCTCTGATGGTGAGTGTGCCCCTTCCCTCCATCTTCTTGCCATGCATCCTGCTTGCTTGCTGTGCCACTCCCCTCTGTTTGCTTGTTGCTACTCTGCTTGCTTGCTATTAATCGAATCTCAAGTCACCAACCAGCCATTAATGTAGTCTCGATGCTTGCTTTATTGTCTATACTATACAGTATATATAGTATGTATATGTCCTGGAATATATTGGACGACTAGGACCGACTAGGCTCTACTAGTTGGTCTGGTCACCTGGCCAGTCCCATGGCGACTAGGGTTGACTATACAATTTGTAAACATTAGCTACAAATGCTGCAGAGAATTGAAGCCTAATAAGATCACAAAGCAAACCGTTAATGTTATATTTGTTGCTCTAGTATCACTATGTTTCAAACAAAAATGAGTTCTATTCTACCTATAACAACCATTACAGAATGGACTCAATACATATTCTTCTTTTTAAGATTTGCAGCTATACTTTCATAGCTGTACTTGGCCAATCAAATATGCCATCCAGCATTCTTTACAACTTTTGATTTTCTATACAGCACAGAAATGGGATGGAGGTTGAAGGACTTTGATAACTTGATCTTGGGCAACTGTAGCCGGTTCAGTCTCACTCAAGCGCACAACACCCCAACCAATACCCATGCAAACGGATGAACACTACCATTTGCTTAAAAAGACATGATAATTCTGACTGCTTAATCTGACTATCTGAGCCATCAGAGTGCAAACTTGCAAACCATATTGCTATCTGCCGACCTCTATGTGCGAAATATAGAACTGCAAAAGCCTATCTCAGAGTCATGCTCTAGAAGTTGATTTAAGTTGTGGTCATGAGACCAATACATGTACTTGCATTGAGGTGTTCACAAGGAGCAACTTTCATATAAATGCGACAAAGTTTTAGCACTATAAATCTTAAACTTGATAAATTTAGAACTGAAAAACTGAAACACATTAACTGGTTCATATATGGTGTCGCCAAAATCTTATATTTAAGTTTATAATCTATATGACCTTGATGTGGTACAAGTAACCACTCACAATAATTAACATAGAGAGGTTTTACTGGAAGGTAAAAAGGCAGCATCATAGCAGTAAAACACCATAATAATAAATAAACGACTCTACATTTATGTTCATTATTAAAGAACGATCTGTCTCAAAAAGGCATGGCACCAGCCGCTCACTTACATCTTAGAATAATATCATTTTTTAGTTCTAATGTGTGTCAAGGAATAGTAGAATGTGGTGCCAAATGACTAACGCATCTGTAGTAACAAAAAGCACAAGGTGCATTTGCATGTTTCAGTGTTCAGGCCAATTAGTCTCTTACACTGCAGGCAATACAAAACAGAATGCAAAACTGGACACAAATGCAGCATTCTAACCGGTTCAGATGCTCCGTTCCGCACCACGACATGCAAGTGCCGACAGGTTACATTACTAGCCTCAAACAAAGCACACGCACATACATCACCTCTCGCATCCGCCGCTGGCGTAGCCGCCGTCGTGCGCCTGGGGCACGGCCCCCACCGCGCGGCGCTGCGGCTGCACCTGCCCCGCCACCGCCCCGGCCCCCGCCTCCGCGGCGGCGGCTGCGGCGGCAGAGGCAGAGTCAGAGGAGTCCAGCATCATCCTTCCCGTGACCGCCCGGAACCCGCGCCAGCCGTGTCCGTGTCCGTGCCGGGGCGTCACGCGCACATCCGCCGCGCGGCCACACAGGATCCTGGGCCCCCGGCGCCTGCCCGCAGACGCCGCCGCACGCAGCACCAGCGCCCTCAGGAGGCTACCGATGCATACCATCTCATGGCTGCTGACTCCACCACTCGCCTGCCCGGATGCCGCGGCCGCGCCCCGAGGCGAGATCCGCTGGTTTAATGGCTTCGGATCTGGGGAAAGGGAGGGCAGGGAGGAGGAAGCGGCGGGAGGGGACGTAATGGCCGGTGCCAGATTCCGCTACCGCCTGCCTCCTCCCCGCTAGAAAAAGGCACCGGGTTTCAAGGAATTATTATCGATAATAATTGGTGTGTTGCCTGATATTACTTTTTTCATTACAAAAAACTATGCCTAGATTAGCCGAATAGAGATAAAAAAAAATTGCGTGCTAGAAAAAGCTTGCAATGCTTTAGGAGCTGGCAATCCGCTTTACAACGAATTTTGAATATAAATTTAGCTATAACGCGGCATCCCAGGTAAACACCTAGTATATTATTATACCACCAAAAAAATAACGAAGAGTATGGTCGGCTTCCCCCGCCCCCGCGCTTATACGGTAAAAGAACCCACGTCAAAAAAAAAAAAAGTTTCCAAAAATATACAGCAAAAAAAAAAACGTAAAAAAACCACGGTCCTGTTTCGAATCCTTATCCTTACCAAACTAAATCCTACATACCCACGCAAAAATATACGGCAAAAAAACATAAAAAAAAACTATCGTCCCGTTTCAAATCCTTATCCTTACCAAACTAAATCATGCACGCCCACATGCAAACGTGTGCTAAAAAAAGCTCCCCTAGAGTGTGGATCCAATTCGTTAAAAAAAAAAGAAAATAACTTACACCAATACGCTAAAAAAAAATCCAGTCCGGATCCACTTCGTGAAACAGAAACGTAAGTACAACGTATTGGAAATAGAAAAAATAAATATACATATAAACATAATTTACACCAATACATTAATGCACGAGGACTCCGCTGTCCGACACTAATGTAGCGGTGGCAGCAGCCATGACTAGCGCACTGGCACTACTGCCCTTCTTGATGGCGGCGGCCGTCTCGATCCACCACCTCCTCAGCGGTTTGGCCGTCACCACTGGTGCCCATGATGACGCGGATACGCCAGCGATCATTGACTCGGGCCCGGTTTGGTTTACTGAAACTTGGCTGAATTGGCTGAAAACACTGTTCTAGCTGAATTGTTGTGAAAAAAAATACTATTCCGACTTAAAAAAAACAAGCTGAATAGTGCGGATTATAAGATAAGCCGAACGCTGCTTATGTGCGTGGCGACGTAGACAACAAACTCGGAGACCTTGGACGTGAGCTTCGGCAACAACAACATGTTCAGCCTCACGCAGTGCATGAGCTACCTCTCGATCCGGCTCTGCCCCACGGAGTGCCAGCTCTGCTACGCCTACTAGGCGCAGGGACGCGTGAAGCTGCCGCACCGCCTCCTTACCGACGGCGGGATATGCAACTTTGAAGCTGGCCGTGGCCATTGGTTGTTTGAGTCTTAACGTAATTAGATTTATCATGTTAATTTATATTTTCCCTGTAATCTTTCTCTTGATTTACACAATTTTGGTGATAAAGATCATAAAATAGACTTTAACTTCGTCTAAGCCACAATCCTCGTGCATCGACGTAGGCAAGGCAAAAATATATTTGTTACCTGTGCAACGTATGGTCATATATCTAGTATAAATATTAAACTACGTCCCCAAAAATTCCTATATCCAATCTTTTAAAATTAGAAGTTTTTATGGAAAACATGTAAGTGCGATTGGAAAACTTACTCCTAATCTTGATTTTTTAGTGAGATTGGGAAAACATGTCCCCGACAACTCCTTATCTTAACTACCAATCTTGCTACCAGAGTACTAGTAAAATTTGTTTCATATTTTTAGAGTTAAAATGATTTTTCTATGATTTTTTACAAGATCATACATGCATAAAGGGGCGTCCACTATGCTCCAGAGGGACCGTTCGGAAAAAAAAAAGGATGGATTGTCAGCTAGAACACTTAAAAGCAATGTGTTCGTGTGTGTTTTCTCGGACGTTCGGCCAGGGGATTATCCGCCAGGACATGTCCAGCATGCAAAAATCATGCCTAAAATGATTTTGGTTGCATTCGGACACCGATTTAAATGCGGTTTGTTTCTATATCCTCCTAGTGGTGTGGGAAAGCCATTCTAGGTGTTGAATGTTGTAAACTGTGGATCGATTAGGGTAGATCTAGACGGTTTGCTGTTTAACATGATGAGCTAGAACAAGTAGAGAGTGGGAGATAGGGTAGAGATGCTGGTGTTGAACCTGAGCCTTCGGATGAAGTCGCGGTTGAGCTGGCCATCACTAGGTTCGTTGATGGAGGCAGCACACGGGCAGCGACGGGTGGAGTAGAGGTTGCACGGACGTCGATGCAGTGCAGACGGGGCGTAGCAGTGACGACGGCGAGAGTCAGCGGAGCTTCCCGTCGCTGGCTGCGCGCCCTCTTAGATCGGTCTAGGGTTTGTCGGTGGGTTTGCGGCTCACGACGAACCTCGTGCTTTGAGCCGCCGGCCCCCACCTCTTTATATAGCGCAGTGCGACGGGGGCCCACCAACCATGTAGAGTTGGGCGCCCCCGATCAGGGCGCGTGACCAAGGCCCAATAAGCCGTTGGGCTTATTGGTTAGGAAGATCAATCTAACATTCTCCCCCTTGATCTCACTATTACTTTTATGTTTAAACTTTAAAACTTCAATCCTTTTATCCTTACTCATTTCTTCACAGATGATGCATAGAGCATGTCTCATCGTCACGGTCAATCGCCGATAGATTTAACAGCTACAATGCACAGTCTCTGATCTGAAATAGTTACTTTAACTTTTGGGCCCTTTATAGTCCAGGAATCATAGGCTTTCCCTTAAACCCATGCCGGCTACATGTTCTCTGAACACGTTGGGTGGTAAGCCTTTTGTAAGCGGATCCGCGAGCATCTTTTCGGTACTTATATGCTCAAGACTTATCATTTGATCCAGGACTTTATCCTTCACAACATAATACTTTATGTCAATGTGTTTGGCAGCACCACTTGACCTATTGTTGTGAGCATACTGTACTGCTGGATTATTATCGCAGTATAACTTCAGTGGTCTATTGATGTCGTCAACCACCTTCAAACCGGGTATGAACTTCTTTAGCCAGTTCACCTGCCCCGTTGCCTCATAACACGCTACAAACTCGGCATACATTGTGGACGATGTAGTGACGGTTTGCTTTGAGCTTTTCCATGAAATAGCTCCCCCTGCGAGAGTAAACACATATCCAGACGTAGGATTTTCTATTATCTCCCGCATAATCAGAATCTGAATATCCCACTATATGGAGTGAATCAGATATTCTATACGTCATCATGAGGCCTTTCGTTCCTTGCAAATAACGCAAGACTTTATTTACCAATTTTCCAGTGTTCTATTCCAGGAATTGCTCTGGAAATCTACCAAGTAACCCGGTAACAAATGCCAAGTCAGGATGCGTACACACTTGAGCATATTGCAAGCTTCCGACAGCTGAAGCATATGGAACCACTTTCATTTGATCGATCTCATATTGGTTCCTGGGGCATTGAAAATCCCCATATCTGTCGCCCTTGACTATAGGAGCAGGTGAGGGACTACATTTGTGCATACTGAATTTCTTTAAGACTTTTTCTATGTATGCCTTTTGTGACAGTCCTAATACCCATTTACTTCTATCTCGATGAATCTCGATCTCTAGAACGAACGAAGCTTCACCAAGATCTTTCATATCAAACTTTGAGGACAAAAACTTCTTTGTCTTCAGTAGTAGACTGACATCACTACTAGCAAGTAAGATATCATCCACATACAGGACAAGGAAGATAAACTTCCCATTCTTAAACTTTGCGTAGACACAATTGTCCTCAATATTATCTTTAAACCCAAAATTCTTTATTGTCTGATCAAACTTCAAGTACCACTGTCTTGAAGCTTGTTTTAATCCATAAATAGATTTCTTTAGGCGGCATCCCAGACGTTCTTTTCCTTCCATGACAAAACCTTTCGGTTGTGCCATGTAAACATTTTCCTCTAAGTTCTCCGTTGAGAAATGCCGTCTTTACATCCATCTGATGTAATTCCAAATCAGTAATGTGCCACTAATGCCATTATGATTCTGAAGGAATCCTTACATGAGACTGGAGAAAAGGTCTCATTGTAATCAATCCCTTCTCTTTGTGTAAAGCCTTTTGCCACAAGTCGGGCTTTATATCTCTCTATATTCTCTTGAGAGTCAAGTTTTGTTTTGTAGACCCATTTACAGCCTACTGTTTTGGCTCCTTTAGGAATTATCTCCAAATCC